>NW_021166913.1:0-20000 GCF_900634415.1 Cottoperca gobio | reverse complement strand
TCTAAACATCCGAACTATCCCTTTAACATTATTGCACACACTAATAGTAGTGACTTGATATTTAACCCGTCAGGTACGAGGTGGCCGTCAAACCTTATGGATGTGAATCCACTTTTGGCTTTTTTAATTACATTTCTGGTGTTGCAGACTTTTTTATGGATACATTGAAAATGCTGATAACAGCAGGAGGATGGAACACACGTATCACCTGTTATCAGTGGAGAGTGAGACACCACCTGTCTGTCTCTACATGTCTGTCTCTACCTGCCTGTCTCTACCTGTCTGTCTCTACCTGTCTGTCTCTACATATCTGTCTCTACCTGTCTGTCTCTACCTGTCTCTACCTGTCTATCTCTACCTGTCTGTCTCTACCTGTCTGTCTCTACCTGTCTGTCTCTACCTGTCTGTCTCTACCTGCCTGTCTCTACCTGTCTGTCTCTACCTGCCTGTCTCTACCTGTCTGTCTCTACCTGTCTCTACCTGTCTATCTCTACCTGTCTGTCTCTACCTGTCTGTCTCTACCTGTCTGTCTCTACCGGACTCTACCTGTCTCTACCTGTCTATCTCAACCTGTCTGTCTCTAACTGACTCTACCTGTCTGTCTCTACCTGTCTCTACCTGAATATACCTGTCTGTCTCTACCTGTCTCTACCTGAATCTACCTGTCTGTCTCTAACTGACTCTACCTGTCTGTCTCTACCTGTCTCTACCTGAATCTACCTGTCTGTCTTTACCTGAATCTACCTGTCTGTCTCTACCTGTCTCTACCTGAATCTACCTGTCTGTCTTTACCTGAATCTACCTGTCGGTCTCTATCTGTCTCTACCTGTCTGTCTCTACCTGACTCTACCTGTCTGTCTCTACCTGTCTCTACCTGAATCTACCTGTCTGTCTTTACCTGAATCTACCTGTCTGTCTCTATCTGTCTCTACCTGTCTGTCTCTACCTGACTCTACCTGTCTGTCTCTACCTGTCTCTACCTGAATCTACCTGTCTGTCTCTACATGTCTCTACCTGAATCTACCTGTCTGTCTCTACCTGAATCTACCTGTCTGCCTCTACCTGTCTCTACCTGTCTCTACCTGTCTGTCTCTACCTGACTCTACCTGTCTGTCTCTAACTGACTCTGTCTGTCTCTGCTCTCTCAGGAGCGCATGAGGAAGTTGCTGAAGGTGTACGAGTTGTTGGGAGGAGAAGAAGACATTGTTAACCCGACAAACGAGCTCATTAAAGAAGGACACATCCTCAAACTGTCCAACAAGAACGGCACCACGCAGGACAGATACCTCATACTGGTACTTTGACTTTACTTACTAAATGCATCTTAATTTAACTGGTTATATGTATGTATATTTCTTCTTATACACTTTATATTTATTGCTTTATTGTATTTTGTATTCTTATTTATATTTATCCTTTGGGATAAATATTATATTATTGTCCCACTGTGAGTGATACCTGTCTGTCTCTCTCTGCAGTTTAATGACAGGTTGCTGTACTGCGTCCCGAAGCTTCGTCTGATTGGTCAGAAGTACGGCGTCCGTGCTCGCATCGATGTGGACGGGATGGAGGTGAGACATCTTCAGCTGATCAAACCGAGAGGAGCTCCGGCTGAGACACCTGATTAAACCTGTCTCTCTCTCTCTATCTGTCTGTGTCTCTCTTTCTCTCTGTCCAGCTGAAGGAGACCAGCAGTGTTGCAGTTCCCAGGACGTTCCTGGTATCTGGAAAACAGAGATCCCTGGAGCTGCAGGCCAGGTACAGACAGACAGACAGACAGACAGACAGACAGACGTTAGAAAAGCTGTGTAAAAACGGCAAAATTCAATAAAACTTGTCCAAAAACAATTTCATGCTCGACTGAGGAGGTTTTTGTCAGAAAAGAGTTGATGCGATTAATGGATTATGGAAAGGTTCTGACACCAATGAGTCACATGACTGATCAGCTGTTTCTGCCGTCTTCATGGATATTCCCACAGTGCTGGAAACTTAAGTATAAGTACAATTTTGAGGTACTTATACTTATATTATAGTATTTCCATTTTATGCTACTGTATACTTCTAATCCACGACAATTTGTAAGCAAATATTGTAATTTTTACTCCACTACATTTATTTGACAACATTAGTTACTTTGCAGGTTAATTCTCATTCCTTTTTTGCAACATTTTAAACATTTCGGACACAGACAGGACAGACAGGCAGGCAGACAGACAGGCAGGCAGGCAGACAGACAGACAGGCAGGCAGACAGTTGTTTTCTGACAGCTTTCCTGTTTGTGTCTCTGCAGGACGGAGGAGGAGAAGAAAGACTGGATACAGGTAAACACTTTAACTTCCTGTCACCTGGCACTCTGTCAGGGAAGTACTTCCTGAGAAGATGTGTCAAAGTAAAAGCATCACAAAGTGTCGTCCTGTTTCGAGGTCGACTTTTAATGTGAAACTTGTGCATGTGTGTGTTCAGGCCATCCAGGCGACCATCCAGAGACACGAGCAGACGGTGGACAGCTTCAGACATCTCAACTGTTCACTACGAGACGACGAGTCCACGCCACCGCACTCCCCGGTAACACGCTCATAAAGCTGTCTTTAACTGTTTGGTCATTTTGGCTGTGTTAATGCTTACGGCAGACATTTTGGCAAGGGTGTGAGTTTTTAATTTTATTTTGGAAGTGTAGCCTCACTACTATAATGAGTCTGTAATAAAGTGTGCAGCCAAAGTACAGACAGTCAAAAATGTCTCCATTCAAACCACAACCTTTGATCCCACGTCCATTACAGCATAGAATCATGCTTTATATTGCATCAGGTTTTTACATTTACAGCCTTTGTTTGTTTTTTTACTGTTTTCCACCAGCTTGAGACATTTTCTCACGTTTGCCCTACGAGGCAAATACATTCTATGTTCCTGGTGTCCTGCACAAAACCCATCATGCATCAAAATCCATATTGTTGCTGTTCATTGATGTATCACACACTGTGAAAATATTAAATCCTCTGTGATTTAGTTTACAGAAAATTATAAAATGGTATTCTTTTCATATAAAAACAATCATTTATGGGGTTAAAAGTTTGGTTAAAAAGGTTAAAAATTATATTAA
Organism: Cottoperca gobio; assembly: GCF_900634415.1. Classification (NCBI taxonomy): domain Eukaryota; kingdom Metazoa; phylum Chordata; class Actinopteri; order Perciformes; family Bovichtidae; genus Cottoperca; species Cottoperca gobio. The sequence continues at coordinate 16,900 of NW_021166913.1, read as the reverse complement.
TATATAATTTTATAGCACAAAAAACTTAGACCCTGTTAGAAATGATGGTAGATTAAAGAGCTGCAGGAGGAACCAAAAAACTAAGTGTTTTATTCAAGTATTTGTTCATTTTTAACACTTGAATCATGAACGCTGTCGTTCTTTGTTGAGCAACGCTTGGTGTAAAACGAGGGATGAAACTCATCAACATTTGAAATGACAAAAACTGCTCTGCTAAGTTTTAGATAAACTTAGCCTGCAACAGATAAACATTTCAAAGTTTGTTAAACAAACCACCAAGCTCTCGTCTCGTCCTCTCCGTCCTTCTGTCTCAGAGCTGTGTGGAGCTGGGAAAACGAGCTCCGACTCCGATCAGAGAGAAGGAAGTCACTCTGTGTATGAAATGTCAGGAGCCGTTCAACTCCATCACTAAGAGACGGCACCACTGCAAAGCCTGCGGACACGTACGTTCTTCAATATTTACATCTGTTATAATCTGTAATAATTAATAATTCAGGAATAATTACATTTCTAATAATTAATAACAGCTCTGTAAAACCTACACGTACTTTGAAGTTTCCTTTATGAGAAGATTCTCCTTCAGATGAATAACGTCTTTAAGAAGCCTCTTGGATCAGCTGGAACATACATCGTCACAAAGAAACATGTAACACACACATTAATGCAGCAGGAACATGTAACACACACATTAATGTAACACACACATTAATGTAACAGGAACATGTAACACACACATTAATGTAACACACACATTAATGTAACAGGAACATGTAACACACACATTAATGTAACAGGAACATGTAACACACACATTAATGCAACAGGAACATGTAACACACACATTAATGTAACAAGAACATGTAACACACACATTAATGTAACAAGAACATGTAACACACACATTAATGTAACAGGAACATGTAACACACACATTAATGCAACAGGAACATGTAACACACACATTAATGCAGCAGGAACATGTAACACACACATTAATGTAACAGGAACATGTAACACACACATTAATGTAACACACATTAATGTAACAGGAACATGTAACACACACATTAATGTAACAGGAACATGTAACACACACATTAATGTAACACACACATTAATGTAACAGGAACATGTAACACACACATTAATGTAACAGGAACATGTAACACACACATTAATGCAACAGGAACATGTAACACACACATTAATGCAGCAGGAACATGTAACACACACATTAATGCAACAGGAACATGTAACACACACATTAATGCAGCAGGAACATGTAACACACACATTAATGCAGCAGGAACATGCAACACACATTAATGCAGCAGGAACATGTAACACACACATTAATGTAACAGGAACATGTAACACACACATTAATGTAACATGAACATGTAACACACACATTAATGTAACATGAACATGTAACACACACATTAATGCAACAGGAACATGTAACACACACATTAATGTAACAGGAACATGTAACACACACATTAATGCAACAGGAACATGTAACACACACACTAATGTAACAGGAACATGTAACACACACATTAATGCAGCAGGAACATGTTACACACACATTAATATAACAGGAACATGTAACACACACATTAATGTAACAGGAACATGTAACACACACATTAATGCAGCAGGAACATGTAACACACACACATTAATGTAACAGGAACATGTAACACACACATTAATGTAACACACACATTAATGTAACAGGAACATGTAACACACACATTAATATAACAGGAACATGTAACACACACATTAATGCAACAGGAACATGTAACACACACATTAATGCAGCAGGAACATGTAACACACACATTAATGTAACAGGAACATGTAACACACACATTAATGTAACATGAACATGTAACACACACATTAATGCAACAGGAACATGTAACACACACATTAATGTAACAGGAACATGTAACACACACATTAATGCAACAGGAACATGTAACACACACATTAATGCAGCAGGAACATGTTACACACACATTAATATAACAGGAACATGTAACACACACATTAATGTAACAGGAACATGTAACACACACATTAATGTAACAGGAACATGTAACACACACATTAATGCAGCAGGAACATGTAACACACACATTAATGTAACAGGAACATGTAACACACACATTAATGTAACAGGAACATGTAACACACACATTAATGTAACAGGAACATGTAACACACACATTAATGTAGCAGGAACATGTAACACACACATTAATGTAGCAGGAACATGTAACACACACATTAATGCAGCAGGAACATGTAACACACACATTAATGTAGCAGGAACATGTAACACACACATTAATGTAGCAGGAACATGTAACACACACATTAATGTAACAGGAACATGTAACACACACATTAATGTAACAAGAACATGTAACACACACATTAATGTAACAGGAACATGTAACACACACATTAATGCAGCAGGAACATGTAATACACACATTAATGTAGCAGGAACATGTAACACACGCATTAATGTAGCAGGAACATGTAACACACACATTAATGCAGCAGGAACATGTAACACACACATTAATGTAACAGGAACATGTAACACACACATTAATGTAACAGGAACATGTAACACACACATTAATGTAACAGGAACATGTAACACACACATTAATGCAGCAGGAACATGTAACACACACATTGATATAACAGGAACATGTAACACACACATTAATGTAACAGGAACATGTTACACACACATTAATATAACAGGAACATGTAACACACACATTAATGTAACAGGAACATGTAACACACATTAATGTAACAGGAACATGTAACACACACATTAATGCAGCAGGAACATGTAACACACACATTAATGTAACAGGAACATGTAACACACACATTAATGTAACAGGAACATGTAACACACACATTAATGTAACAGGAACATGTAACACACACATTAATGTAGCAGGAACATGTAACACACACATTAATGTAGCAGGAACATGTAACACACACATTAATGCAGCAGGAACATGTAACACACACATTAATGTAGCAGGAACATGTAACACACACATTAATGTAGCAGGAACATGTAACACACACATTAATGTAACAGGAACATGTAACACACACATTAATGTAACAAGAACATGTAACACACACATTAATGTAACAGGAACATGTAACACACACATTAATGCAGCAGGAACATGTAATACACACATTAATGTAGCAGGAACATGTAACATACGCATTAATGTAGCAGGAACATGTAACACACACATTAATGCAGCAGGAACATGTAACACACACATTAATGTAACAGGAACATGTAACACACACATTAATGTAACAGGAACATGTAACACACACATTAATGTAACAGGAACATGTAACACACACATTAATGCAGCAGGAACATGTAACACACACATTGATATAACAGGAACATGTAACACACACATTAATGCAGAAGGAACATGTAACACACACATTAATGTAACAGGAACATGTAACACACACATTAATGCAGCAGGAACATGTAATACACACATTAATGTAGCAGGAACATGTAACACACACATTAATGCAGCAGGAACATGTAACACACACATTAATGCAGCAGGAACATGTAACACACACATTAATGTAACAGGAACATGTAACACACACATTAATGCAGCAGGAACATGTAACACACACATTAATGTAACAGGAACATGTAACACACATTAATGCAACAGGAACATGTAACACACACATTAATGCAACAGGAACATGTAACACACACATTAATGTAACAGGAACATGTAACACACACATTAATGCAGCAGGAACATGTAACACACATTATGCAGCAGGAACATGTAACACACACATTAATGTAACAGGAACATGTAACACACACATTAATGTAACAGGAACATGTAACACACACATTAATGCAGCAGGAACATGTAACACACACATTAATGTAACAGGAACATGTAACACACACATTAATGTAACAGGAACATGTAACACACACATTAATGTAACAGGAACATGTAACACACACATTAATGCAGCAGGAACATGCAACACACACATTTTTGAATGCAGGACTTTAACTTGTCGTGGAGTATTTTCACAGGTTTTAGTATTTGTCCTGCAGTAAAGCGTCTGAATACTTTTATTCTGTAGTTTCCTTAAAAACTACAAATATCTGACTGACAGTTTTATTTTGACTCCAGGTGGTTTGTGGGAAATGTTCAGAGTTTCGTGCTCGTCTTTCGTATGACAACAACCGCACCAACCGAGTTTGTATCGACTGCTACGCCATGCTGGTGGGGGCGTCGCCCTCTCCTGCCTTGCTGAGCAGCAGCACCCAGCGGAGGCGCTCCATCCTGGAGGTTAGTGTGATATGTTGCTCACACCAGCTACTACACAAAATAACTCACAAAATGATGCTCTTGTGGACTTTTTCTCTCATCTTCTGTGTGAGTCTGGCAGAGACACTGACGCTTCTTCATCTCTGTCCCTTGTTGCCATAGAAACAGGCCTCCCTAGCAGCAGAGCACAGTGTGATTTGTAGTTTTCTTCACCACATGGAGAAAGGAGGCGGCCGGGGCTGGCAGAAGGCCTGGTTCGTCATCCCCGAGAATGAGCCGCTGGTGCTCTACATCTACGGAGCTCCACAGGTGCTTAATAAATACATATATAATATATATACAGTGTATAATATACAATATGTGTTGTATATAAGTTGTAATGTGGAATCAACATGGACGCTACAAAGAAGATGTTTGTATTTTATTGCTCAGAGCGTTTGAACAACGCGTTGATGTTTCCGACTTGAGAGATAACATACTGTATTTATTATCTCCCACCAGGACGTGAAGGCGCAGCGCAGCGTGCCTCTGATTGGCTTCGAGGTGTCCCTCCCTGAGTCATGTGACCGCCTGGAGCGACGCCACGCCTTCAAGATCTCCCAGAGTCATCTGACCTTGTACTTCAGCGCAGACGGCGAGGAGCTGCAGCGGCGATGGATAGACATACTGCTGCGGGCCGGGAGGGGGGAGGAGCCTCAGGTCCACCGGCCAATCGTGGAGAGTGTGGAGGAGGAGGGGGAGGAGCTGGCGGCAGCGGAGGGCGAGAACACGTGATTCTATTGGACGAGGAAGAAGTCCCGTTTGGAAACCGTTACAAAACCAGTAGCTGATATTTAACACACACACACACACACACACACACACACACACACACACACACACACACACACACACACACACACACACACACTGCATGATGGCATCTCTTCTTTTTCACCTTTTTTGTGACGCAGTGATGTGGGCGGAGCCTCTTCTCCCACAGTAAATTCTCACAGGAAACACGAAAACCGCTGTGTTTTTTCTGCCCTCAGTTTGGTCTCAAACACTACAGTACCCATAAGCCTCAGCTGTTTGTCCATCAGCAGTGAGAAGCTCTCTGATTGGACGGTTTTCCTGGAACATGATGCACATTCATCAGCTGCTTTTATAAACTTGTTCGTCATCGTGTCCATTGATCAGGTGTTCAGAAGGTCGACTTGTGTTTGAGTGGTTAAATCTGCAACTTGTTTTCCACTTGAATATAAATGTGAACTGTCTGAGAACACTGCGCTGCCGAAAGCATCAACACCTGCAGGAGTCAGACGACTCCGAGAAGGTTCAATAACAAAACAGACAGATTTAAATCTCCAGTTATTATTACTGATATGTTCTGACTTCCACGACGGTGCAAGGATATTCATTTATCTCAGAATAAATATAAACCCCAGAAAATAAATCCTGTATTCAGAGACTGGACTGAGATACAGAACCTGAAACACAACAGAAAGGGACAAAGACGGGCGAATTCACAAAGACGGATTGCGGCCGCTGATTGCTCCATAAATTTAGAAATATTTTGAAACGCTCTCTGCCCCGTCTCAAGATCCGATTACTTATTACCTAATTTAAATATGTGCAAATAGCACAAGTCACTAAGATGCTATTTACTGAGCAGTGCAGTTCGGAGTGCGTTCCATCCTTTGAGGATTTCACTTTTTGCGCGGGTTTAGAGTTACGCCTGCACAATCCTTTTGTGAGTTTTCCTCTGCGTGTCGTCCAATTAATGTCCCTGTGAATCACACTCTTGTTCTGCACCTCACGTTTTACTTCCAACGACAACGTTTAGATGCAGGAGGCAGAGACTGGGTGGTGGACAGACGCGTCACAGAGCTGCTCAGCGTAACCACAGCCACCGTCTGGCACATGTCGTCTCTCAGTCACCAGCCTGCTGTGATTTAGTAAACTAAAAATTAGAATTTTTAAAAACGAGAGCGTTGGACGTAAATCATCTTCTAATCTCAGTTTTGTTATGTGATCTGGACCCGGACAGATCCAGGTCCAAGTTCTGGTCTCTGATACTGATGAAAAACAACCGTTTATTAATCTCACACGAGAGGAACGGAATAAACAAGCACACACAAACACACTTTGGAGTGAAGGAGTGGGTCTTCTCCCGGACATGAAGCAGAAGAGATTAAAGAAGAGATGTTTCCCTGTTTTTAAAAGATGATGTTTCGGGATTCCTGAAACATGTCAGCAGATATAAACTGTTGAAAGGAGGAAACGCTGTGAGATTTTTAAAACACAAAAGAAGAAAAAGACTCTTTAAATGCTCTTAAAAGACATTTACATTTTTAACCCCAAATTTCCCCTGAAGAAGAAACTCCTGTTTGTTTTGCTTTTGAAACTTCACTGCTGCTGTCTGACCTCCCAACCAGCCAATCAAATTACCTGTCTGGAGGTAAACTACATTTCCCAGCAGCCTCGGCTCCAAGGGGCTGAAGCCTCTCTGCCGTCTGCTGGTGAAGTTGGGTAATGCAGTTTTCTTTTCAATCACTGAGGCGGTTCATTGCGGTCCTGAAGAAATCTCACTTTAACATTCACAGATCATCAGTTTATAAACTGATGACTAAAATATTTATTTCTTTATCAAATGTTCTTGTTTCGTTCTCAGAGTTCAAACCAACCTTTCAGAAACACAAAAAGTTTCAGTTCACAAAAATATGAATCGAGAACTGAAAAAGTAAAGAAAAAAGAAAATGTTGGACTTCCTGTCTCAAAATTGTGATTGTTTTAGTTTCTCATTATTTTGAGCAAACCTTTGGAAACTGTGAACCATTATTTTTTTCATCTATTAATCTGCCGATTTATTTTCTCGATTGTTTATTCAGAAAAATGTCAAGTGACGTCTTTAAATGTCAGTCAAAGATATTTAATTTGATATAAAACAGAGTGAAGCAGGAAATATTTCAGAACATTTTCTGACATTTTTGCATGAAGAAATTATTAATCGATTATTAAAAATAGTTGGCAATAAACTAATCGATTAGTCAACTAATCGCTGCAGCTCTACCTGATTTACAAAGTCAAATGATCATTCAGTTTTGTATCATTTTTATCAGTATTTTTGATGTTTTTAATGTTTGTTTCGGGCTTCCGTACGAGGTCTGAAATGTGAAACATCGTTAAGGTCACCGGTAGAGCTGAAGTTATTAGTTGACAGATCGATTAGTTCACTGACAGACAAATTAATCAGCTAAAACTGATAATTGATGAAAGATTTAGTTCAGTGGTAAACAGGAAATGGTTTTATATCTCAGTAAACGGAATTTTGTGTTTTAGGACGAAACTACTTTTGGACGTCACTTTGGACTCTGAGACACTGTGAGACGTTTCTATTGCTAAAAGATAAATAACTGAGTGATTGTTAGTTTCTGATCCACTGTGAGATACGAGGCCTCTGCAGGACACTGATGATCTCAGTCCCAGATGATGATGATGATGATGGTGGTGGTGAAGGTTTTGTTTTTTAAAGTTGGATGTAAAAAGTTTAAAAAAGAGTTTTTTAAGACTGACAGAGACATGAAGAGGAACCAGACTGGACCGTGAACCTTCATGTTGTCAGATGGACTCGTGGTGTCTGTTTCCTGGATGTTGGGAATGAATCCAGCGATTCGAACTGAACCCAAAAGAAAAGACTTTAGTTGTTTTTATCATGTTCGCTTCCAGTGGTCCAGTATTTCTCTCTCTGTCTCTATAAACACCTTTTGGACAAAGTGTTTTGATAGTGAAAATATTATTAATATTATTATTGTTATTCTGATGCTATGATAAAGTGAACAGACTTATTGTTGGATATTTCGGTGTTTATGAGTCTGGGTTGTGTTTGATGTTTGCTTGATGCAAGTTGATGCAAGAAGAAAACAAAGAGTAAAGATTTTGTAAATATAATTTATTCTCCTATGACCTCCTCGGTCATGTGACTATGTAAAGGTTAAAGGTTAAAGCTCGCTGTCACTCCACACAGCCAGAGCCACGCAGAGTGTTTGGGTTTCAGCGGCGGCCATGTTGGCTCCAGAGTTGAGATTAACGGCTAACAGGGTGAAGCTAAAAGGAAAAATCCGACATTTAACTAAATCCTCTCGTTCTCTGTCAGATGTTTCAGATGGATATCAGTTTTCCCTGCTTCCAGTTTTGGTGCTAAGCTAGGCTAACAGGTCCCGCCTTCTTTCCTTCTTGGTGCTAAGCTAGGCTAACAGGTTCCCCCTTCTTCCAGTCTTTGTGCTTAGCTAGGCTAACAGTTTTACCCTGCTTCCAGTCTTGGTGTTAAACTAGGCTAACAGGTCCTCCCTTCTTTCCTTCTTGGTGCTAAACTAGGCTAACAGGTTCCCCCTTCTTCCAGTCTTTGTGCTAAGCTAGGCTAACAGTTTCCCCCTGCTTCCAGTTTTCGTGTTAAGCTAGGCTAGCAGTTTCCCTCTGCTTTCAGTATTTGTGCTAAACTAGGCTAGCCGTTTCACCCTGCTTCCAATCTTTGTGCTTAGCTAGGGTAGCAGTTTCCCGTTCCTTCCATTCCTTGTGCTAAGCTAGGCTAGCAGTTTCACACTGCTTCTAGTATTTGTGCTAAGCTAGGCTATAAACTTCCCCCTACTTCCAGTCTTGGTGCTAAGCTAGGCTAGCAGTTTCCTTCTGCTACCATTCTTTGTGCTTAGCTAGGCTAGCAGTTTAGGGTAACCATGTCCTCGAGACAAAAAGATGAACCTCAGAGTTACAAAATGATTTAATAACTGGATTTGTACAAACGTTGAACTCTTCCTTTAACTTCACAGCTCTGTCACTAACATGGTGCTCAGTGTGATGGCTCTGGTTGTCACAGTGTATTTTTAGCGTGTTTATGGCGTGTAAAGCAGACTCCAGTGGTGTGTTCTCTCCTCCCTCTCTGGGAATGGAAGGAATTGGCCAGTAACTCAGCCTTAGTTCCCGTCATCACCAGTTGTCTCGATGTGGTGAAAAATGTTTAAAATCTCAATCTGAGTGACTTGTGTGGAGCAGTTGTTGATAATTTTGTTTTATTTCATTTCTGTTCTAATTACTACTTTTGCAGGCTGGTTCTGACCGGTTCTGACCAGTGTTTGTATGATACAGTTGAACAGTGTGTCGTATACGTCCAGTGTGCACTTTCTCTTCATGTGCCAATATTCAAAACTATACAGTATTCAGTGAAGTTGTTGGTTTATATATCAGATTATGTTTATAAGTATTTCTTGTTGTTTCTTTGGGCTGGATACCAGTTTATAGCGAGTTACATTCTCTTACACCAGTTTGAGCCAGCTATAACTAGAGATGAAGATAATTAAAATATTACAGAAATTAGATTTTTTTATGGGTGAAGAATTAACAGATTTCTAAATATAAAACCTACTTGAGATGTTTGCGGAGAAGTGAGAGCCCGCTATTGCAAGCTAGCTTGGAGGTTATCTCCCAAAATGACTCAAACTTTTAAATATTAATAAATATTAAATAATTTAAATAAACAGAGGCAGTGTATATTACGTTCAACAAGTTTGGACTCCCAAGAACATGAATAATATGAAGCTTGTTGTGTTGAGAAAGCAGCCTCAGTTTCCCAGCAAGCTAACAATTACTGCAGAGGACTGCTCTTTAGTACAAAGACAAATTATTCTGAAACCCCAATAATTTGAAAATGTCCTATTTGACCAAATGCCCAAAGTCCAACTACTAAAGCCCACGATTTAAGTTATTTCACAGAATAGCAGATAAAGTTGAATATTAGTGGAAATGTTTCACAAAGCCTTATAATTGACATTATGTTAGTACGTTATCTGTTAAATTAAGCAATACGCTAACGGAGTCTGTAAAGTTGTAAGCCCTGAACTCCAACTCCAGAGTGTGTATTTGCGGGATAACGGGCCGTCGCAGGGTTTCGGAAAAATTGGCCTTCGGACCAATGGGCAGTCCCGTCAAACTTTACCAAAGTTAGATGACGCATGAATTTACTTTGTCTTTGTGTGAATCTGCTAATCTAGCCATTCCATTGAAATGAATTATTTAGCTCTGAGCTTTGGCTGTTTTAAATGCTGAGGCCAGTCAGAAAAAACTTTTTATTACTTTTCATTTAAATGTCATTGAAAAAACTCGACCTCCTCGTCTGTAGTTATTACTGCCTGTTAGCAGAGCCAGTTAGTGCCGGTTTTAACCAGTAAAATCAAGTTTAATTGGTTTATTTACAGCCAGTTTGAACCAGATAGAGCTGATGGTCCGCTGTAACCCAGTGCAGCAAGTTGTAGTTCCCGAAGCTGGTTAGCACCGGTTCTAGCTGGTTCTATCCGGTCAGAGCTGGTTCTGTCACACTGGACTGTCGTCAGTATTTTGCCTTACAGTTTCTGAATTTTATTGAACTTTTGCTTGTGCCAAATCAGACGACTCGATCTGTGCAACAGTTACAGTCTGTGGTTGTGTATTTATTTGTAATTTTTAATCCAAACTGTTATTATTATGTTATTTTATTTTCAACTTCCTGTCCTGATCCTGATATCTCAGTGGTTTTCAGGATCTGTTACCTTTTCAAACTGTCTCTGAATCCTCCTCACCAGACGGTCACAATGTTATGGGCTGCTGTTACCATGGAGACCGTCAGGATTTTCATTCGCCGAGATGAAACATAAAAAACAAACCAAATAATGTTGATCAATGTCTGTAAACAGATTCATGATACGGAGCTCTTTTACAGCCAATCAGAAGAGGACGGGGCAGTGATGTCATTGAACATCATCACTTCTTAACTCCGACGCGTTGCTATAGTAACTGCTGGAGTTTCTGGAGCAGCATTTTACTACGGTAACCAACCAGGCTCCCAACGCTTGTTCATTCCACAGTGCTACCATAGCAACCACTGGACTCTGGTTACCATGACAACAAGATCATCTCTCTCTCCGGGTGTAACAGCAGCATGGTTGTGTATTCTTCTTCTTCCTGTTGTACTTCTGGTATCTTGTTATTATTGAGTATTGATTGATTGATTGATTGATTGATTGCAGGTTATTGGTTAGTGGCCGGCCACTGCCTTCCACCCTGTCTGTTTCCCATCATGCCCTTCTGTATGAGAAAATACGATGAGAAATGTTTATTATGAGGTTATAAATGAAATAAAAACATGAAAACTGATCACATGACTACCTGGAAGTACATCTAATACTACTGCAACTACTACTACTTTACTACTGTTAGTATTAACACTGCTTTCACTACTACTACTACTACTACTACTGCTACTTTACTACTACTACTACTTTACTACTACTACTTTACTACTACTACTACTACTTTACTACTACTACTACTACTACTACTACTTACTACTACTACTACTACTACTACTTTACTACTACTACTACTACTACTACTACTACTTTACTACTACTACTACTTTACTACTACTACTACTGCTACTGCTACTTTACTACTACTACTACTACTACTGTTAGTATTAACACTACTTTACGACTACTACTGTTAGTATTAACACTACTTTCACTACTACTACTACTACTTTACTACTACTTTCACTACTACTACTTTACTACTGTTAGTATTAACACTGCTTTCACTACTACTACTACTGCTACTTTACTACTACTACTACTATTACTGTTAGTATTACTACTACTACTACTACTACTACTGTCACTATTAATACTACTTTCACTTACACTACTACTACTACTGCTACTGCTACTATTTAATTCAAAATACTTTAATGTGATGTTGTAGAAACCCTTACAGGTGAAGCAATAGCGCCATCCAGTGACAACATGAAACGTGAAATTACTATTTAAGAGGAGATATAAATCCAGAACTGTAAATAAAATAAACAATGAGAGTCACTACAGGTAAAGGTTTAATATATTTTACAAAAATTTATGATTTTGACATGTTTTCATTTAGAGAGGAGGCGATTGTAGCAATATAATAAATATCAAAATATATATATATTTTTCTCCTGGTAATAAAATTGTAAATATAATATATTAAATTGTAATGATTACTTTTTAATAAATTAATAAAACCTTTAATTAATGAATTGGTGCTGATGAAATCCTTTGTAATAGTCATAGACTATATATATATATATATATATATATATATATATATATATATATATATATATATATATATATATATATATATATAGCACATATAGCTCCGCCCCAGCCTCTATCCCGCATTCTGATTGGACAGCTCTCCTGTCAGTCTGATCTGGGCCGACAGGTCGTGGTGGGCTGACGTCACCTTGGATTTCCCAGCCACACTCACTTCCCGTAACAGAAGAAACAAAACAAACAAGATGGCTGCCATGAGCGCTGAGCTGCAGCAGCAGCTCATTGGCCGTCAGCGAACACAACCGCAGTCCTATTGGCTGGTTGCGAGCAGAGCAGCTGCTCATTGGTCCGGTAGAGATCAGTCCAGGCGGTGAGGCCCGCCTCCTGCAGATGACTCTCACACAGAAACAGAAGAGATAGACTGCAGACTGACTGCCTTTAAATTTCAATCTGCTAAGGCCAAGAAAAAACATAATACTTATATACAACAATTTTACAAATGTTCACAGCACAATTTTAATTTCTGGAATATTAGAAAATATTAAAAATAATAATACACTGTGAAATTATATTTTTCTGTAAAGTGTTATTCCCCTCCTGAAGGTGCTGCCTCCTCCCAGTTTACAATTCCAGAAGCAAACTGGGAGAAAATACAAACCATTCAGTTATTTATTGACTTAAATGTCTTTCAAAAAACAAAAGTAAAACAACATATCCAGTCTTAAAGTGTAAGCCTGAAAATTACAAATGGGTTAGTGGTATTGTGTTTTTGAGATGTAAGCAAGAAGATGTTGCAAGTGAAATTATACAAGTATTTTTATTATTATTACTACGTGTTTATATTAATTTATTAATTAATTATAGTTTTCCTCTATTTTTTTATTATGTTGTTTTATTTGTAAAAGTTTTCTTCCTGTGTCTTTTGAAATGGTGTGCTTAAATGGTCAAAAATCATGTATTCACAGTAAAAACATTGAAAATTGATTTGAATAGTTAATTACAGTCATGCTACATAACTATGATTTCATTCTTTGTATTCGTGTTGTGGAAACATAGTTTTATTTCAAATTCAGAGCTAATAAATGTCACTTTGTTTTGTCCCAAGTTGTCCAACACAGTGTGGTTGAGCTACCCGATCTGTGCGGTGTATGTCTATGCTTACAGCTGCTCTGCACACACAAACTATCCCTGTTTGTCTGTCTGTCTGTAGATTAGTCTATAGTTCAGTGTCAGGCTGCCCTGGTGCCGTTCAGCAGCTGTAAGGAGGACTCGAACCTGCGACCAGTCTAAATCAGAGACTTTGAGTGAAACATGCTGCTGTGATTTCATTCCTGAGACTTTGATCCTCCGGTGGCTGCTGGGAAATAAAGCGCCTCTCTGTGCTGGTGCTGCTCAGTCTCCGTTAAACACGTCCGTGTCTCTGGAGAAATGTCAGCCGTTAGCTCAGACCAGATCCAGAAACGAGCCGGAACCGAGCCGGAGCAGCTGGAGGCCGGGGTTCTACAACCGCAGACCGTGTTTGTCATCCTGGACTCGGCTGAAACAATCAACCTGGTCCGGTGAGTCCGGAAGTTCTGCGAAGTGCCGTTATTTCTGCTGCGGAGAGAACCTCACGCCAAACTCTGTTCAAAAATCTGTCATTTTAAATCCGCTATGCTCTTTGGTACAGACATCTCTATCTTAACTTTACGGAAGGTATTTGTCTCATCTGTTGTGTCTTCTGGTAAATAATAATCCACAAATAAGTATTTTATCGGGATTAAATCTCGTAGTATTTAGTAAAGTGGATAGTCAAAATAACAATCATCTCTTACTTGAGTAGAAGTTTTATTAATGAATGAATTCGTATTGGTGTTATATGCGGAATTGAAAGTTATTCTCTAAAACATTCAGAGTTTACTTCAGTCTTCTCTTGGACGTTAGTTAAAATATCTAAGAGGCAAGTAAACTTTAAATCGCCTAAATTATGAATGGAGTTTGGTGTGCAGTGATCTCCAGCTATCTGTGTTGCCATAAAAGAAGCTGTAAAGTAAAAATGTGTAAATGTTTATGTGTCGAGTGTGTGTGTGTGTGTGTGTGTGTGTGTGTTTAGATGATGATGAAGATGAAGAGGGTGACCTGTCAGAGACTTGTGCCGGGCAGGTTGTTGTTACTGTCTGATCTTTGACCTCTGATCCTCTTTGCCTTCTGGTGTAATGAGTAATCCAACATACACGCACACACACACGCACACACACACACACACACACATATACACACAGACAGAGCGGCTGGTCCCCTTATGTATTTTTCCAGAGAGACAAACAGGCCCAGTCTAGTCCTCCATGTCGTCCCCGTCCTCCCCCCTCAGTCACACCACCACACCCTGCTACATACAAAACACACACACACACACACACACACACACACACACACACACACACACACACACACACACACACACACACACACACACAAACATAAATTATGTGGGCGGTGAGACAGAAAGCAAAAGTAAAAACAAGCCAGAGACGTCTCTCTGCTCGATGTTGGGAACTGAAGAAGGGTTTCAGTCCCAGCCGATGAAGAGGAGGATTTGATGAAGATATTGTGTTTAAGAAACGGGGGAAATGATGGAAATTGCAAAGTTACGGTGTTGAAGGTTTTCAGTCTCAGTTTGTTTCTGCTGCGTCAGACGTTTTGGTCTCTTCACTTCAAACTGTTTCCAGATGTTTTTAAACGTGAAGTCCACACAGCAAGAACGTTCTTTAACAACGATCGACTGTGTGGACTTCACACTTGTTCTGAAAACTAAAATGTCGTTTTAAGATGACGGGAACATTTAAAACTGGTAGAAATACTGACTGAACAAGCTCGCTCTGTCTTTTAAATGACATTAAAGAGCTACTAGGATTAAGCAGCAGACAAACTAGACTTTTGTTTGTGAAGGTTTGATCAGATTATTAGATTTGTTGATTTAATCTTTAATCAGATCATTTGAATTACATATCAGACCATGTACCAGCACATTCTCTCCTCTCTACTGTCCCTGCAAGACAATACCACCACAAACAAATCATCATCATCATAAGGGGAAAAAACTAATTTAAATGTTTGTCTGCATCTGTTAATGTCACACGTTAAACTCGGCTGTTGTTACATAAAGAGCATTTTTCAGAGTGCAGGAGGAGGTGTGTCTGCAGCTCCATGTGGACGCTGGATTAGAGGAAGTGACTCAGCAGAAATACATTCACACACACACATTTACACACTCAGGAAGTGGGATTGAAGGCCGTTAAACAGAAGTGCTGACAGATGTTGTTCCTCCACATTCTTCTTCTGTGGTGTCCAACATCAGCCTTCACATATTTCCATCAGCAGTCTGAACTGTCAGTAATCATATTTGTCTCTGCGTCTCTTCCTGTCGCACATTCTGAACGTGGAAAAACTGTGCGTGGAAAGAATTCTGAGGTTTTCACACTCGCCTCGCTGGATGCTGATTGGTTCATTATGTCTCCGTCTGTCAGGGTGGAGTCCGGTATCGTCGCTGACATCGAGGTCGACAATCTGCTGCCATCAGACTGCGACACCTTCTACCAGATCAAGAGTCAGCCAATCAGCTTCAGGTAACAGCACGTATACAAAGACGATATTATATCTTAATTAAGAGACATGTTAACGGCTTACATGACTGACAGCCGCTCACACGATACTAACATCCCCCCCGCACACTTCCATTTTCCCAAAAATCTAATTTGCACGTTGAGTTCAACTTCGGGCGATGGTCACTCACTTGCATTTGGACATGTGACCGCCACCAAGATGCAATGCATTGTGGGGCATTTGAGTAGGCGCAGTATCACGCCACACATCCAGGCATTTCTACTTTGCAGTGTGAAGTTCTATATTCTTCACGGTGTTACAGTATTATTATACAAACAAGAATTAATATAATAAACTGAATTATACTCTTGATAAGAAATAGCATGCAGCTATAATGTTGTATAAATGAAGCACGTTAGTTTACATGTCAGCGCCATAATGTTCCGTTAACTACAGCTGTGAGCTTTGTTTATTAATGAAGTTCTTCACAAGATATAATGTTTAATAAAATCATTTAATAGACATTTAATAAGAAGTTGAGTCCGGTGCTTTGGACAAAAGCATCAGCTAAATGAACTGTGATGTAATGTGTTGATGATTAGCCAACGATTAATACGGAGCTCAATGGCGACCTGTCTGACCTTTGACCTCTGACCTCTGACCCTCTTTGCCTCCTGTAATGAGTCATCCAACATAACTCTCTCTCTCTCTGTCCAGTACTTCAGCAGCTTCCTCGCCTTCTTTATCTTCATCCTCTCTGCCGTCAGCCATGACAGTCCAGGTAACAACACACTCTTCTCTCTCTGTACACTTCTA
>NW_021166912.1:135508-213008 GCF_900634415.1 Cottoperca gobio | reverse complement strand
CAGTGAGCAGTGCGCTGTGAGCAGTGCGCAGTGAGCAGTGAGCTGTGAGCAGTGAGCAGTGCGCAGTGAGCAGTGCGCAGTGAGCTGTGAGCAGTGAGCTGTGAGCTGTGAGCAGTGAGCTGTGAGCTGTGAGCTGTTAGCAGTGCGCTGTGAGCTGTTAGCAGTGAGCTGTGAGCTGTTAGCAGTGCGGTGTGAGCTGTTAGCAGTGAGCTGTTAGCAGTGAGCTGTTAGCAGTGCGCTGTGAGCTGTTAGCAGTGAGCAGTGAGCTGTTAGCAGTGAGCTGTTAGCAGTGCGCTGTGAGCTGTTAGCAGTGAGCAGTGAGCTGTTAGCTGTGAGCTGTTAGCAGTGCGCTGTGAGCTGTTAGCAGTGAGCTGTTAGCAGTGCGCTGTGAGCAGTGAGCAGTGAGCAGTGAGCAGTGAGCAGTGAGCTGTGAGCAGTGCGCTGTGAGCTGTGAGCAGTGCGCAGTGAGCAGTGCGCTGTGAGCTGTGAGCAGTGCGCTGTGAGCTGTGAGCAGTGCGCAGTGAGCAGTGAGCAGTGCACTGTGAGCTGTGAGCAGTGAGCAGTGAGCAGTGCGCAGTGCGCTGTGAGCTGTGAGCAGTGCGCAGTGAGCAGTGAGCAGTGAGCAGTGAGCTGTGAGCAGTGAGCAGTGAACAGTGAGCTGTTAGCATTAAGCTGTCTCACCTCTCCAGGTGGAATCCCCACACACAGTCGATCCACCGCCGGCTTCTGTTTCCTCTTAAACACCTGAACACACATCAGTTCAGTTTAGTCAACACAGAAAGTCAGATTATCCAAACAACAAAGAGGCGATGTGATGTCACGGTGATGTCACCGTGGTGATGTCATGTGTACCTTGGTGAGCTGTCGGAGCTCCAGGATGTCTCCGTGTCCGAGGCCGTGGACAATCCTCTGTCTCTCTCGGGCCACGTCCTCGTCCTCTTCTCCTAGAGCTCCCAGTTTAGTAAGAGTACTGACCGACCTACAAACACACACATTCATTTGCACTGTCCTTTATTTCAAACTAAACTTTATTTCTTGTCTGCTGTTTCCAAAGTGATGGCAGTCATCATGTTTTAATAACAAATACAATATTTATATCTGCTGCCCCTCAGTGGACAAACACATGCATCACAGCAGCAGTGTGTGTGTGTGTGTGTGTGTGTGTGTGTGTGTGTGTGTGTGTGTGTGTGTGTGTGTGTGTGTGTGTGTGTGTGTGTGTGTACCTGGGTTTGATGCAGAACCTGTACTGGATGAGGACTGTGATGATGAAGAACACGGCGCCCTCCACAGCCATGGCGAACAGATTCTTCCCCACCATGTCCCACTCCAGAGGGGAGCGGAACCGGTTCTCACCTGCAACATCCCACACATGCCATAATACATCAGGACCATAATACAAATAATAACACAATAATAAAAACTAATTAAAAATAACCCCGGATAAGTGGTAGACGATGGATGGAAATTAAAAATAATCATTAAAATGATTAATAATAACAATAAAAAAATAATAATACCACAATCAAATAAAAATAATTAAATATTTTAATAAAAATACAAATAATGAAATAATTGTGTGTTACCGAATCTCTCGAGGGCGTCGGCCATTGCCTGGTTCTTCACCATGTCGATGAGTCCTCGCCCCAGACAGAAGTGAGGGAAAATAAGGAGCACGTTCTTCAGGATGTCATTGATTCCTCCGATCTCCTGAGGACGACAGGAAGTAAAACTAATAATAATAATAATAATAATAATAATAATAATAATAATAATAATAATAATAATAATAATAATATAGACTGCAGCTCACAGAGAGAGGTGCAGCACTGGGACTCACGTTGTTTCCGAACAGCTCCATGACGAAGGTGGAGATGCTGCCGTTGATGCCGATGAGGATGTTGACGCTGGTGAGGACGACGTACGCCGTGCTGGGGATCTTAAAGAAGAAGGAGGCCGGGTACATGAGAGGAGTGATGGACCAGCTGGGGACAGGAAACACGGGAGGACGCTTTAAAAACACGTTTTATTCAAAGCTGGGTCACTTTCAGTACGGATTTATATATTATTTTTATATATATCATATATATATATGATATATATATGATATATATATATATATATATATGATATATATATACAGTATATATCCTATATATAATATATATATATACTATATATATATATATACACAGTATATATTATATATGTGTAGTGTGTGTATCAGTGTGTGGTTCTGACCCGTAGAGCAGCAGCAGCAGTGCTAACACCGGCAGGTTGGTGGAGGAGACGTAGGCTTTTTGTTGGAAACAGATGAAGATGAAGACGACCAGAGCAGCAGGGACGACGTAGTTACACTGCAGAGACACAAACAGCAAGACTGTCTCTCTCTCTCTCACTCACTCACTCACTCACTCACTCACTCACTCACTCACTCACTCACTCACTCACTCACTCACTCACTCACTCACTCACCATGTCCCAGATGAAGTTGGACACCCAGTACAGCAGCGGATGCACTCCGCTGATGAACTGCATGTGTTTGGCTTTGCTGACGCGCTCCTGGATGAGGAAGACCACGAAGCTGGCCGGGACGAAGGACATGGCAAAGATCACACAGATGGACACGAGCACATCCACAGAGGTGGTCACGCTGGGGACAGGAGGAGTGACACATGCAGGGTAGATAAATGTATATACTGTTTACACTTTATAAATCCATGTATATACTGTATACATTATATACACGTTATATACACACGTTATATACACGTTATATACACGTTATACACACGTTATATACACACGTTATACACACGTTATACACATGTTATATACACGATATACACACGTTATATACACACGTTATATACACGATATATACACGTTATATACACAAGTTATACACACGTTATACACATGTTATATACACACACGTTATATACACGATATACACACGTTATATACACACACGTTATACACATGTTATATACACGATATACACATGTTATATACACGATATACACACGTTATATACACACGTTATATACACACGTTATATACACACACACGTTATACACGTTATACACACGCGTTATACACGCTATACACGCGTTATACACACGCGTTATATACACGCGTTATACACCTGTATACACGCGTTATACACGCGTTATATACACACGCGTTATACACACGCGTTATACACACGTTATATACACGTTATACACGTTATATACACGTTATACACATGTTATATACACATGTTATATACACGTTATACACACGTTATATACACGTTATACACATGTTATATACACGTTATACATGTTATATACACGTTATATACACACACGTTATATACACGTTATACACACGTTATATACACATGTTATATACACGTTATATACACGTTATACACATGTTATATACACGTTATACATATTATATACACACGTTATATACACGTTATACACACGTTATATACACGTTATATACATGTTATATACACATGTTATATACACACGTTATACACGCGTTATACACGTTATATACACGTTATACACACGTTATATACACGTTATACACGTTATATACACGTTATACACGTTATATACACATGTTATATACACGTTATACACATGTTATATACACGTTATACACGTTATATACACATGTTATATACACATGTTATATACACGTTATACATGTTATATACACGTTATACACGTTATATACACACGTTATATACACACGCGTTATATACACGCGTTATACACCTGTATAGACGCGTTATACACGCGTTATATACACGTTATACACGTTATATACATGCGTTATACACGTTATATACACGCGTTATACACACGCGTTATACACGCGTTATACACACGCTATACACACGTTATACACACGTTATATACACGTTATATACACATTATATACACGTTATATACACGTTATACACATGTTATATACACGTTATACACACGTTATATACACATGTTATATACACGTTATATACACGTTATATACACGTTATATACACGTTATATACACGTTATATACACGTTATATACATGTTATATACACGTTATACACATTATATACACGTTATATACGTTATATACACGTTATATACACGTTATACACACGTTATATACACATGTTATATACATGTTATATACATGTTATATACACGTTATACACATGTTATATACACGTTATATACACATGTTATATACACGTTATACACATGTTATATACACGTTATACACGTTATATACACGTTATATACACATGTTATATACACGTTATACATGTTATATACACGTTATATACATGTTATATACACGTTATATTCATGTTATATACACACTTTATACAGGCACTCACAGGGCCACCTGGGACAGCTGTTCCTTGGTCAGGTTCAGAGGGTGGTTGAAGGCCCGGATGCCGTACAGCTGGGGGTCTCGGCCGGCGGGCAGGTTCGCTCTCAGGATGCCGTTATTCATGACGTTGATGAACGCCCCGATGCTGTGCCACCCTTTGTTATTGAACCAGATCTGAGCACATTATTCATCCGTTATTATTTATTACACACATCTATTCATTAAACATCAGAACCAAACGTGACAGAAGTTTCTTTCTGTATTTAAATTAATAATAATAACTAAAGTAAGTATAATAAAACTATTAATAGTAGTTATAATAAAACAAATAATAAAAGTAGTAGGAATAATAATAAGACTTCTAATTGAAGTACAAGTATTTCAGTCGAGTTTCTCACCTTCACGTTGTTCTTTGTGTCCAAACCGTTGATGAAACCTGACAAACTGTCAAGGAATCGATCTGCAGCCCCGCCCTAAAACAAACACTCATCAGTCCTAATATTTTGTTTCATTAATTAATGTACAATTAGTCATTTATATATGGATATTTTAATTGAATGCATTTCTTTATTATTATTTCTTCATGATTAAATCAATATATTTACTGTATTATTGTTTATTTATATAGTTATGTGTAATTAATTGTATTAATTAAATGTATTCAATTAAATTAATTAGATTAATATAATTAATTACATGTGTTATATATTATTTATAACTGAGTTGAATTAAACTATTATTATTTATTTATCTATAATAAATGTTGTTATTACATATTAATGAAGGACTTGAGTAATGAAGTGTAAACTACGTGCACCTTCTGCAACTCAAAGATCTTCCGGACTCGCTCGATGGCGTCGTCGATCTCATTGGCCGGCGGGAGGACCTGAGTGCTCCTCGCGCCCAATGAGAAGCCTCCGTACCTGCAAAGAGGAAGCCACATCAGCAAACAGGAAACGCTGGCTGGCAGGTTATGATTATCAAATTAAAGGCAAAACAGAAGAATTAAAAAGACTGACCTGAATTCATTCACCCACACTTTGTTCTTCAAACTGTGAACACACACAAACTGTGAGTACTGTGTACAAATACTGTGTATTAATGCAGTATGTAGGATGTATGTGTATTTATCTGCAGTATCTGCAGTATGGAGCGTATATTTGTATGTACAAGTATACAGGATGTGTACTCCACCTCTTGCCGATGATCTGAGCGTACGTCTTCACGAGGTAGTCGGAGATGTTGCGTCCCGTCAGGTTCTGCAGAGAGTCGCTGGCACTCAGCTTCATCTGACAACAACACGCCGGCTCTTTAGAAACTTTATTCTCTTACTAAACTTTATTCTCTGACTAAACTTTATTCTCTTTAGAAACTTTATTCTCTTTATAAACTTTATTCTCTTTATAAACTTTATTCTCTTTATAAACTTTATTCTCTTTAGAAACTTTATTCTCTTTAGAAACTTTATTCTCTTTAGAAAACTTTATTCTCTTTATAAACTTTATTCTCTTTAGAAAACTTAATTCTCTTTAGAAACTTTATTTAAATGTATTTCTGTGTGTGTGAACTGCACGCGGTGCTTTCAGGTGCAGGTCTCTTACCTCAGGGGGGGGCAGTCCTCCGGCTCCTGCGGGACAGTCCGGCAACATCTTCTTCTTCCCCTCGCAGCTGCAGAAACAGGCCGGAGACGGGTCTTCCATGGTCCAGTTAGAGGACAGGAACAGCTGCTGGACGCTCTCAGGAACGTCCGGGGTCTGCCAGTCCTCATCGCCCATCGTACAGGGAGCTTCTCTATGGACAAACGTGGACTTTATATATCATACAGAGTCTCTGAGGACAGACAGGGACATTTCATATCATACAGAGACTCTGAGGACAGACAGGGACATTTCATATCATACAGAGTCTCTGAGGACAGACAGGGACATTTCATATCATACAGAGAGTCTCTGAGGACAGACGGGGACATTTCATATCATACAGTCTCTGAGGACAGACGGGGACATTTCATATCATACAGAGAGTCTCTGAGGACAGACAGGGACATTTCATATCATACAGAGAGTCTCTGAGGACAGATGGGGACATTTCATATCATACAGTCTCTGAGGACAGATGGGGACATTTCATATCATACAGTCTCTGAGGACAGACGGGAACATTTCATATCATACAGAGTCTCTGAGGACAGACGGGGACATTTCATATCATACAGAGTCTCTGACGACAGATGGGGACATTTCATATCATACAGAGAGTCTCTGAGGACAGACGGGGACATTTCATATCATACAGAGAGTCTCTGACGACAGATGGGGACATTTCATATCATGCAGAGTCTCTGAGGACAGACGGGGATATTTCATATCATGCAGAGTCTCTGAGGACAGATGGGGACATTTCATATCATGCAGAGTCTCTGAGGACAGACGGGGACATTTCATATCATACAGAGTCTCTGAGGACAGACATGGACTTTATATATCATACAGAGTCTCTGTGGACAAACGTGGACTTTATATATCATACAGAGTCTCTGAGGACAGATGGGGGCATTTCATATCATACAGAGAGTCTCTGAGGACAGATGGGGACATTTCATATCATACAGAGTCTCTGTGGACAAACGTGGACTTTATATATCATACAGAGTCTCTGAGGACAGACGGGGACATTTCATATCATACAGAGAGTCTCTGAGGACAAACGTGGACTTTATATATCATACAGAGTCTCTGAGGACAGACGGGGACATTTCATATCATACAGAGTCTCTGAGGACAGATGGGGACATTTCATATCATACAGTCTCTGAGGACAGACAGGGACATTTCATATCATACAGAGAGTCTCTGAGGACACGGGGATATTTCATATCATACAGAGAGTCTCTGAGGACAGATGGGGACATTTCATATCATACAGAGAGTCTCTGAGGACAGACGGGGACATTTCATATCATACAGAGAGTCTCTGAGGACAGACGGGGACATTTCATATCATACAGAGAGTCTCTGAGGACAGACAGGGACATTTCATATCATACAGAGTCTCTGAGGACAGATGGGGACATTTCATATCATGCAGAGTCTCTGAGGACAGACGGGGACATTTCATATCATACAGAGTCTCTGAGGACAGACATGGACTTTATATATCATACAGAGTCTCTGTGGACAAACGTGGACTTTATATATCATACAGAGTCTCTGAGGACAGATGGGGGCATTTCATATCATACAGAGAGTCTCTGAGGACAGATGGGGACATTTCATATCATACAGAGTCTCTGTGGACAAACGTGGACTTTATATATCATACAGAGTCTCTGAGGACAGACGGGGACATTTCATATCATACAGAGAGTCTCTGAGGACAAACGTGGACTTTATATATCATACAGAGTCTCTGAGGACAGACGGGGACATTTCATATCATACAGAGTCTCTGAGGACAGATGGGGACATTTCATATCATACAGTCTCTGAGGACAGATGGGGACATTTCATATCATACAGAGAGTCTCTGAGGACAGACGGGGACATTTCATATCATACAGTCTCTGAGGACAGACAGGGACATTTCATATCATACAGAGAGTCTCTGAGGACACGGGGATATTTCATATCATACAGAGAGTCTCTGAGGACAGATGGGGACATTTCATATCATACAGAGAGTCTCTGAGGACAGACGGGGACATTTCATATCATACAGAGAGTCTCTGAGGACAGACGGGGACATTTCATATCATACAGAGAGTCTCTGAGGACAGACAGGGACATTTCATATCATACAGAGTCTCTGAGGACAGACGGGGACATTTCATATCATACAGAGAGTCTCGGAGGACAGGCGGGGACATTTCATATCATACAGAGAGTCTCTGAGGACAGATGGGGACATTTCATATCATACAGAGTCTCTGAGGACAGATGGGGACATTTCATATCATACAGAGAGTCTCTGAGGACAGACGGGGACATTTCATATCATACAGAGAGTCTCTGAGGACAGACGGGGACATTTTATATCATACAGAGTCTCTGAGGACAGATGGGGACATTTGATATCATACAGAGAGTCTCTGAGGACAGACAGGGACATTTGATATCATACAGAGAGTCTCTGAGGACAGATGGGGACATTTTATATCATACAGAGTCTCTGAGGACAGACGGGGACATTTGATATCATACAGAGAGTCTCTGAGGACAGATGGGGACATTTTATATCATACAGAGTCTCTGAGGACAGACGGGGACATTTTATATCATACAGAGAGTCTCTGAGGACAGACGGGGACATTTTATATCATACAGAGAGTCTCTGAGGACAGACGGGGACATTTTATATCATACAGAGTCTCTGAGGACAGACGGGGACATTTTATATCATACAGAGAGTCTCTGAGGACAGACGGGGACATTTTATATCATACAGAGAGTCTCTGAGGACAGATGGGGACATTTTATATCATACAGAGTCTCTGAGGACAGACGGGGACATTTTATATCATACAGAGAGTCTCTGAGGACAGACGGGGACATTTTATATCATACAGAGAGTCTCTGAGGACAGACGGGGACATTTTATATCATACAGAGAGTCTCTGAGGACAGACGGGGACATTTTATATCATACAGAGTCTCTGAGGACAGACAGGGACATTTGATATCATACAGAGAGTCTCTGAGGACAGACAAGGACATTTGATATCATACAGAGAGTCTCTGAGGACAGACGGGGACATTTGATATCATACAGAGAGTCTCTGAGGACAGACGGGGACATTTCATATCATACAGAGAGTCTCTGAGGACAGACGGGGACATTTTATATCATACAGAGAGTCTCTGAGGACAGACGGGGACATTTCATATTATACAGAGTCTCTGAGGACAGATGGGGACATTTCATATCATACAGTCTCTGAGGACAGATGGGGACATTTCATATCATACAGAGAGTCTCTGAGGACAGACGGGGACATTTGATATCATATAGAGAGTCTCTGAGGAAAGACGGGGACATTTTATATCATACAGAGAGTCTCTGAGGACAGACGGGGACATTTTATATCATACAGAGAGTCTCTGAGGACAGACGGGGACATTTTATATCATACAGAGAGTCTCTGAGGACAGACGGGGACATTTTATATCATACAGAGTCTCTGAGGACAGACGGGGACATTTTATATCATACAGAGAGTCTCTGAGGACAGACGGGGACATTTTATATCATACAGAGAGTCTCTGAGGACAGATGGGGACATTTTATATCATACAGAGTCTCTGAGGACAGACGGGGACATTTTATATCATACAGAGAGTCTCTGAGGACAGACGGGGACATTTTATATCATACAGAGAGTCTCTGAGGACAGACGGGGACATTTTATATCATACAGAGAGTCTCTGAGGACAGACGGGGACATTTTATATCATACAGAGAGTCTCTGAGGACAGACGGGGACATTTTATATCATACAGAGTCTCTGAGGACAGACAGGGACATTTGATATCATACAGAGAGTCTCTGAGGACAGACAAGGACATTTGATATCATACAGAGAGTCTCTGAGGACAGACGGGGACATTTGATATCATACAGAGAGTCTCTGAGGACAGACGGGGACATTTCATATCATACAGAGAGTCTCTGAGGACAGACGGGGACATTTTATATCATACAGAGAGTCTCTGAGGACAGACGGGGACATTTCATATTATACAGAGTCTCTGAGGACAGATGGGGACATTTCATATCATACAGTCTCTGAGGACAGATGGGGACATTTCATATCATACAGAGAGTCTCTGAGGACAGACGGGGACATTTGATATCATATAGAGAGTCTCTGAGGAAAGACGGGGACATTTTATATCATACAGAGAGTCTCTGAGGACAGATGGGGACATTATATATCATACAGAGTATTTTCTACATTCATGGTTTGGTCGAAAAATAGTGAAATTGTCCGTTCCAGTTTGTCTTTAAATGTCTTTTTCTGTCACTCTAATATAAAACCGAGAAATTACTTTAATAATTAAAGATTATTTGAATATTTGTTCATTAATTTCTCACCGTTGCAGCTCCAGCAGAGTAAAACTTTAGGAAGAAATTCCTTCAGCTCTGTGTTCCCAAATCAGGAGAGGATCAGTTTATATAAAGATATAAAAATATATTTATCAAAGCTGTTCTCTTACGGAATGGGATGTCCGTCCATGCAGCGAGTCCCGAAGCCTGGCGCGTCCAGCAGAGCGCCCAATAACTTTTGCATGTTGGCGTCTCCGGGAGCGTCGTCACTGTCTCACACACACACACACACACACACACACACACACACACACACACACACACACACAGTTACCTCTGCTCAGGTGTGTATTTGCGTTGGTAACCTGCACTATAACACACGCAGTACCTGATGAAAGTGACCTGGTCCTCGTACATCCAGGGTTGCAGCTCCAGACTCGGGTATTTCCCAAACGGGGGGACGATGAGACTGAAGACAAGGGCGATGCACACGAACACAGCCGGGAGGACAATCTGAGGACATTTCACAAAGGTGAGCGAATGTGCAGAATATATCAATATATATGTAGTATTATAAAGATGTGTATTACCTGAGCGAAGAAGCCCTTTCTGGAACGCCGCGCGTACAGGAAGCGTTTCCACATCAGAGCCACAAACTGCTGCTTCTTCAGGCTCCAGCCCGTCACCTGCTGCGAGCCCTTTCCATCTGCACACTTCAGCCAGTCCGTCTCCCGGCACTCTGAGACACACACATTATTAATTTATAATTAATTTATATATTTATTAACATTTACAATTCATTTTTTTTTTCAAAGTTATATTTTCGGGCTTTTCATGCCTTTATGATGAGAAGTGCAGATTGTGAAAGAGAGGGAACAACATACGCCACAGGTCGGACTCGAACCAGTGGCCGTGTGGGCAAGGACTCAGCCTTTGTATAAGGGACGCCTGTGCTACCGGTTGAGCTACCAGGACGCCCCTACAATTCATTTATTCAATAAGCAGTGTACCAGGATCTCCTTCAGACTCGTTGCAGTCGTTGTCGTCGTCGTCGTCCGTCAGCGGCCTTAGACAGCTCTGATGGTCGCTTCCTCCGAACGCATGCGTCCTCCTCCGCCGCCGCACAGGAAATGTACCATCTACACACACACACACACACACACACACACACACACACGTTGACTGGATTTCAGACTCTTATTTTGAAGGGCAGGGGTCAGAGGTCAGTCCTCACCTGAGGGCACTTCAGTGTCAACTCCGTTATCTTCAGCCACTTTCAGGAAAATCTGCAAATTCAAGATCAGGTCATGTTTTTCACTCATTTATTGTTATTTTATGGTTTTATTTTTTTGTTTATTGTATAAAAAAAGTTGAACCGTAAAAAGGTAGAAGCTGAAATTAATGAAGTGAAAGATCTTTGTACTTTTAAAAAGGTAGAAAAGAAGTTGAATAAAAACTAAATGTCCTGTGAAGTTTGAATGCTTTCTGAAGCTGTGCAGATTAATAATAATAATAATAATTATAATATAATTACAACAACAACAATATAATAATAATAATAATAATATAATAATAATAATAATAATATAATTACAACAACAACAATATAATAATAATAATAATTATAATACAGATCATGCACACTCTAGTTGTGTATGCTGCTGCTGCTGCGTCACCTCCTCCAGCGTGGTGTCCGACACGCCGTAGCTGGAGATGCCGAGGTCGGGCAGCTTCCTGTCCAGCTCTTTGAAAAGTGTCACGAAGGCGCCGTCTTTAGCGGCGCTGTACGGCAGCACGTAGGTCAGCTCGTGGCCAAGGTCCTCCACCAGTCGGGCGGCCGGCACGTGACACAGGATCAGACCCGACACCAGGGACACGTCGGGGGGCACGAAGGGGACGTCGAGGATGGACGCGCCGGTGCCAGTCTCTGAGGACGGAGGACACAGATCAGATCCACCTGCAAGTGAATGAATCAAACGCTCTGCAGGGACAGAGAGCTCACCGATGGTTGCTGCCTCACTTTCATGTTCGCTGCCGAGGCCTGCGTCACTGCTGCTAACCGAGGCGCACTCCTCCTCCTGAAACACACAAATACAAAAGGTAAACCCCACCTCAAAATACACTCCGCACCTTTACATGAAAATGTACAGTAAAACACTGTGTGTGTCACCTTCTTGCTGAAGGACGCGGTGCTGGAAGAGTTCCTGCAGGAGATGAGTGACGGTTCCGGCTCCTTCTTTACCAGCGTCAGGTAGTAGCCCGTGCCCAGCTGGTTCTTCAGGTACAGCGAGGAGCCCACACAGCACAGCTTCCCGTGGGAGATGATGGCGATGCGGTCGCCCAGGATGTCCGCCTCGTCCATGTGGTGCGTGGACAGGATAATGGTGCGACCTGACGGGAAACAGGAAGGTAAATCGCAGCCTGGCTCAAAAACAACCAGCAGCAAGCGGCAAGAAGGACTCACCCTGCCGGTACTTCAGCAGCAAATCCCAGATGCCTCTGCGAGCGTAGGGGTCCACGCCGGCCGTGGGCTCGTCCAGGATGACGACCTTGGACCCGCCGACGAAGGCGAGCGCCACAGAGAGCTTCCTCTGCATGCCTCCGGACAGCGCGCTGGTCCTGCAGCTGCGTTTGTGCGGCAGCCCCGTGTCCTGCAGGATCTGCTCGATCTCCCCCTTCACCTGCTGCTCCGACAGGCCTTTGAGCCGCCCGTAGAACCAGATGTGCTCCTCCACTGTCAGCCTGAACACGCACACCGTCAGGACACGGACACACTACAGCTCAACGCGGACTAACACACATCGTGCGGAGGACTCACATGCTGAAGAGGACGTTGTGCTGAGGACAGACTCCCAGACTCTGCCGGATGGTGCTTAGCTCAGTGCGGATGTCTCGGCCCAGGATGTAGGCCGTACCGGAGGTGGGGGGGAACAGGCCGGTGAGGATGGACCTGCAGGGGCGGGAGAGGGACATTATTTACAGAAACATACGCTTCACCTTTAAGTGTCTTTGAGTTTCTAGAAAAGCGCTATACAAATCTAATGTATTATTATTATTATTACTACCTGTGTCTGTTCTTTACTTGTACCTGTATCTGATACAGAATACAGATACAGACACAGGTAAAGAACACATTATTTACCTGTATCTGTTCTTCACCTGTATCAGCATATACTTTTGTTTGTGTTTCTGGGCTGTCCAAGGATCTTTGGTGAACCACTTCGGCATTTGTTATTTTTGTATCGTCCAAAAGATGGATGGTGGTGCTTTTTAATTTACTCACATGGTGGTGGTTTTCCCGGCTCCGTTGTGTCCCAGGAAGGAGGTGATTTGTCCCTCGTAGAAGCCAAGCGTCAGTCCGTCCACCGCCAGCTTCTTGCCGTGGCGGTAAACCTTCACCAGGTTCTCGATGTAGACGCCGGGCTCCAGGTGAGCCGGCTCCTCCTCCATACACACAACTGGACAAACACACATCACAGCAAGTCCTTTTCACATGAAAAGTCTCACTTATAGGTGAATAAAAATGTAATGTGGTTACAGATGCGTTGTTTCTGTGTTTAATTTCTGTCGCTCACCTTCTGCGTTTCCTTTCCCACTCAGAGGGACTTTATTGGACTTCCCGTCTTTCTCTCCGCACCAGTAGGACTTGGTGAAGGGGAAATACCATAGCCGAGGGATCCCGTACTGACCTGACACACAGCAATGAACCGCAGGTAAACTCAGAGTATATTTACAAAGATCATTACTTAAAAGCTTCTTGTAGTTTTTCCCTTTTTTATTATATTATACTACATATAATACGATAAGAAAAACTCACAAACTGTTTGACTAAAAACAATTCTTCCAAAGGAAATTCTAAATTTACGTTGTGGGCAGAAATGGGTTAATAAGGAAGCAGGAAAATGTTAAAAAAGTAAAAGTAAACATCATGGCTGTGATTAAAGTTATTCTGCATAATGTGACGGACATTATGTTCTCCTGGCTCTCACCTGGAAACACAGCCTCAATGTACCAGGTGAGCACTCCGTACAGGAAGGAGTCGAAGTACATCATGATGATGGCGGTGCGGAGGCTGAAGTCGTCCTCCTCCAGAGGACTCAACACCAGGTTCTTCCACTGGATGCCCACTCCCTGCTCCTCGAACAGGGCGAAGTACTCACAGCCGAAGCCGAACGCCACGGGGGACAGGAGGCTCTGCAGGGTAGAAGACATGTGACTCACTCTGTCCAATGACAGCACAGCGCCATGACAACAAACCTGTGTGGCGTTCTTACGGTGAAGACTTTGGCTCCGAAGCCGATGTAGTCCTGCCAGGCGACGCAGAGCACGTAGGGTAGGTACAGAGTGAAGTAGATGATTCCTCCGCATGCTGCCGCCAGATTAGCGCGGGCGAACGCGGTGCTGAGGAGGAAGCACTGCATGATGGTCACCACGGCGAAGGAGCCCAGGAAGAGGAAGACCACGCCGGGGTCACTATAGGGCAGCAGGTTCCCCATCTGTACCGGAACAAATGGAGCAAACGTTTAAATGTAGCCCAGACTGCTACATGATGAACTGCAGGAAGCTCCGACTTCTACGGAGCGTATCAGGGTGCGGCACTTCGCCTTTACCCTCCTCGCTCCGACTTTACCCTCCGCACATCGCCTCTATTTGATGATATATTAACAGATATAAACAATATGAAGCTGTTATTTGATGAGGACCTTGAGCAGCAACACCAGCAGTCCGGCGCTGACCAGCAGAGGAATCAAGCTGCTGATGAACCAGCTGAACCACAAGATGCCGTTGTTCAGTCCCATAATCCTCATGGTCTCCTTCAGACGCGCCTCCTTCTCGTACACCACACTCTTCAGGATGATCGCCACCGAGTACATCCACGCCAGAGTCATGAAGAGAGGCATGGAGCGGCTCATCACCCGCAGGAAGCTAGGACACCAGGGACATTATTGTTATTATTATTATTATTATTATTATTGGGAGACATATTGGTGAGACTAGTGGTCAATTATTATTATTGTTATTATTGCAAGTCTTCCATATAGCAGGTGAAATATTATAATATTATTGCTATTTATCTCGCATGTCGTCTACGTAGCAGGTACGTTATTATATTATTATTATTATATTAGTATATAATTATTATTATATTATAATTCTCACATGTCGTCCACATAGCAGGGGTAGGGCATCTGCTGGATGTAGACACCGGTCTTCTCCTTGCTGCCCGTCACCGCTCTGATGATGCCGTGCTCGATGACGTCCTGCAGGTATGAGAAGCCGCCCCAGATGTACCGCATGTCCTCGAAGGGGTCGGCCCGGGGACCGGGGTCCCAGTACCTGATTAAACACATGAACACATTAAAGCAGAATGTAATAAAATCTTTTTCTGATCTCAGCTTCACATCTGGATCAGAATTTTACTATATTCAGCAGATTGAGACATTTTCTCATGTTTGGCACTATATTATAATATAATATATATATATATATATATATATATATATATATATATATATATATATATATAATTTTAAATTATAATATATAATAGGAAATAATATATATAATATATCAGTCCCACATTTCCCTCTGTGGAGACATAAAGATAAAATAATTTAGTTACAGGAAATAATATATATTATATTTGTGTTTCTACATAATAAACAAACATTAAAAGGTTAAAATAAATTAATGTTTGCAGTTATGATCAGAACTTAAGTTAAAAGATTTAACTCAGTTTAAATAAAAAATAATATTAATATATAATATTTTTATGGCAGTTCTTTTACAACCTTTTGTGACTTAAGGCGAAGGTGATTATTGTTGAGGACCTTCCCAAATAAATGAGAAAACTAAAGAAAATCATTGAATTTATATATTTGACACTTTTTATTGAGTGAATCTTTGAGCACATTTATAACTATTCTTTATAAATGCTTTGTAAGATATATTGCTTGGTAAAATATTTGTACCCATTAGTCAGTACCACCGTGTCGCACTAGATGTCGCTCTGAGCTTTTTAAAGTGAGGGTCAATGCTTAACGGTGTGGGGACCGGTTTAGAGGGGCGGGTCCCCACAATGACTGTAAACAAACATCTCAGCTGTTTTTATTGGAATAAATTCAGCAACATGAACACTGTGTGTGTGTGTGTGTGTGTGTGTGTGTGTGTGTGTGTGTGTGTGTGTGTGTGTGTGTGTGTGTGTGTGTGTGTGTGTGTGTGTTCTCACGCGTCTTTGATCTTATTGGTCCTCTCCACGTTGTCGATGTCCATGCGGATCTTGTAGTGGAGTTTGGCGGGCAGCTCGGTGGCATTGGGCTCAACGTCCGGAAACACGATCCCAGCCCAGAACTTCCTGTCCTCCAGCAGAACCATGGACCGGTTCACCATCCGCTCCTCGCTGGAGACCGGCTCCAATTTGTCCAGGTTCACACACTGACACACACACACGCACGTCAGGTCATGTGATCTACCCACCCATCGCACATTACTTTATATCACATGATTTCTTCAATTCAAACGACTAAACTAAATTATTCTAAATTAAAGATAAAGTGTTTAATCACAACATTAATTTGTTGACTCCTGTGAAACTTCTAATCTGCCGGAAATATAACAGAAGAAGTTTTCTTCTCAACTTTTTGAGCTAATTTATTTATTTCATCCTATTTCACGGCTTTATTCTTTATCAATGCTTCTTATTTGTGTTATTATTGTTTTTACTATATTTATATAATGAGGCCTCAATGTGTTTCGGAGTTAAAATAAAGGTGGAATGAATGAAAGAATTCAACACGTGGAGTAAAGAAGAGTTTTTCCTTGTGCGGAGCGAGGGTGTAAGGACAGAGGGTCTAAGGACAGAGGGTGTAAGGACAGAGGGTGTAAGGACAGAGGGTCTAAGGACAGAGGGTGTAAGGACAGAGGGTGTAAGGACAGAGGGTCTAAGGACAGAGGGTGTAAGGACAGAGGGTAAGGACAGAGGGTCTAAGGACAGAGGGTGTAAGGACAGAGGGTGTAAGGACAGAGGGTGTAAGGACAGAGGGTCTAAGGACAGAGGGTGTAAGGACAGAGGGTCTAAGGACAGAGGGTGTAAGGACAGAGGGTGTAAGGACATAGGGTCTAAGGACAGAGGGTGTAATGACAGAGGGTCTAAGGATAGAGGGTGTAAGGACAGAGGGTCTAAGGAAGAGGGTCTAATGATAGAGGGTCTAAGGATAGAGGGTGTAAGGACAGAGGGTCTAAGGAAGAGGGTCTAATGATAGAGGGTCTAAGGACAGAGGGTCTAAGGACAGAGGGTCTAAGGACAGAGGGTGCAAGGACAGAGGCACTAATGACAGAGGGTTTAGGGACAGAGGGTCTAAGGACAGAGGGTGTAAGGACAGAGGGACTAATGACAGAGGGTCTAAGGACAGAGGGTCTGAGGACAGAGGGTCTAAGGACAGAGGGTGTAAGGACAGAGGGTCTAAGAACAGAGGGTCTAATGACAGAGGGTCTAAGGACAGAGGGTGTAAGGACAGAGGGACTAAGGACAGAGGGTCTAAGAACAGAGGGTCTAATGACAGAGGGTCTAAGGACAGAGGGTCTAAGGACAGAGGGTCTGAGGACAGAGGGTGTAAGGACAGAGGGTCTGAGGACAGAGGGTCTAAGGACAGAGGGTGTAAGGACAGAGGGACTAAGGACAGAGGGTCTAAGAACAGAGGGTCTAAGGACAGAGGGTCTGAGGACAGAGGGTGTAAGGACAGAGGGTCTGAGGACAGAGGATGTAAGGACAGAGGGTCTAAGGACAGAGGGTCTGAGGACAGAGGATGTAAGGACAGAGGTTCTGAGGACAGAGGGTGTAAGGACAGAGGGTCTGAGGACAGAGGATGTAAGGACAGAGGGTCTGAGGACAGAGGGTGTAAGGACAGAGGGTCTAAGAACAGAGGGTCTAAGGACAGAGGGTCTGAGGACAGAGGATGTAAGGACAGAGGGTCTGAGGACAGAGGGTCTAAGGACAGAGGGTCTAAGGACAGAGGGTCTGAGGACAGAGGGTTTAGGGACAGAGGGTCTAATGACAGAGGGTCTAAGGACAGAGGGTCTGAGGACAGAGGGTCTAAGGACAGAGGGTGTAAGGACAGAGGGTCTAAGAACAGAGGGTCTAATGACAGAGGGTCTAAGGACAGAGGGTGTAAGGACAGAGGGACTAAGGACAGAGGGTCTAAGAACAGAGGGTCTAATGACAGAGGGTCTAAGGACAGAGGGTCTAAGGACAGAGGGTCTGAGGACAGAGGGTCTGAGGATAGAGGGTGTAAGGACAGAGGGTCTGAGGACAGAGGGTCTAAGGACAGAGGGTGCAAGGACAGAGGCACTAATGACAGAGGGTTTAGGGACAGAGGGTCTAAGGACAGAGGGTGTAAGGACAGAGGGACTAATGACAGAGGGTCTAAGGACAGAGGGTCTGAGGACAGAGGGTCTAAGGACAGAGGGTGTAAGGACAGAGGGTCTAAGAACAGAGGGTCTAATGACAGAGGGTCTAAGGACAGAGGGTGTAAGGACAGAGGGACTAAGGACAGAGGGTCTAAGAACAGAGGGTCTAATGACAGAGGGTCTAAGGACAGAGGGTCTAAGGACAGAGGGTCTGAGGACAGAGGGTGTAAGGACAGAGGGTCTGAGGACAGAGGGTCTAAGGACAGAGGGTGTAAGGACAGAGGGACTAAGGACAGAGGGTCTAAGAACAGAGGGTCTAAGGACAGAGGGTCTGAGGACAGAGGGTGTAAGGACAGAGGGTCTGAGGACAGAGGATGTAAGGACAGAGGGTCTAAGGACAGAGGGTCTGAGGACAGAGGATGTAAGGACAGAGGTTCTGAGGACAGAGGGTGTAAGGACAGAGGGTCTGAGGACAGAGGATGTAAGGACAGAGGGTCTGAGGACAGAGGGTGTAAGGACAGAGGGTCTAAGAACAGAGGGTCTAAGGACAGAGGGTCTGAGGACAGAGGATGTAAGGACAGAGGGTCTGAGGACAGAGGGTTTAGGGACAGAGGGTCTAAGGACAGAGGGTGTAAGGACAGAGGGACTAATGACAGAGGGTCTAAGGACAGAGGGTCTGAGGACAGAGGGTCTAAGGACAGAGGGTGTAAGGACAGAGGGTCTAAGAACAGAGGGTCTAATGACAGAGGGTCTAAGGACAGAGGGTGTAAGGACAGAGGGACTAAGGACAGAGGGTCTAAGAACAGAGGGTCTAATGACAGAGGGTCTAAGGACAGAGGGTCTAAGGACAGAGGGTCTGAGGACAGAGGGTGTAAGGACAGAGGGTCTGAGGACAGAGGGTCTAAGGACAGAGGGTGTAAGGACAGAGGGACTAAGGACAGAGGGTCTAAGAACAGAGGGTCTAAGGACAGAGGGTCTGAGGACAGAGGGTGTAAGGACAGAGGGTCTGAGGACAGAGGATGTAAGGACAGAGGGTCTAAGGACAGAGGGTCTGAGGACAGAGGATGTAAGGACAGAGGGTCTGAGGACAGAGGGTGTAAGGACAGAGGGTCTGAGGACAGAGGATGTAAGGACAGAGGGTCTGAGGACAGAGGGTGTAAGGACAGAGGGTCTAAGAACAGAGGGTCTAAGGACAGAGGGTCTGAGGACAGAGGATGTAAGGACAGAGGGTCTGAGGACAGAGGGTGTAAGGACAGAGGGTCTAAGAACAGAGGGTCTAAGGACAGAGGGTCTGAGGACAGAGGATGTAAGGACAGAGGGTCTGAGGACAGAGGGTCTAAGGACAGAGGGTCTAAGGACAGAGGGTCTAAGGACAGAGGGTGTCGTATCCTGTACAGTCTGTAAACACTGAGACAAATGTATAATTTGTGATATTGGGCTGTATAAATACATTTTATATGCACCATTGTGCCCCTGAGCAACTTCACTGAGACTGTCCCTGTAGTGAGTTCACTGTAAGTCTGGATAAGAGCGTCTGCTGAATGACCTGTAATGTAATGTAATATAATATTAAATATAATATTCAATGTAATATTCCGAGTCCTGAGCAGCTTTCGTGTTTCTGCTGTTTTAACCCAAACTTCAAACAGAGAAAAACTTAATAAATGTGAATTAAAATGTTTTTTAACAACTACAGCACCACACAGAAGGAAATAATAAACAATTAAATTAAGAAACTACTTTATCATCAATATTCAGTCTGCTTGTAAATGAGAACATTTGCTTAATATCTAAATTAGTAAGAATATTGTCTCAGAATACTGAATAAAATAAATAAATAAAATAAAAATAAAACAACGTGTTTTCACTGAGGCTGGTTCTAACCTCCATGAAGCGTGAGATGCTCATGATGGCCTCGTCCGTCTCGTTGAACACGTCCCTCCAGGTGACGGCGCCGTCCGGCCTGCGGGGGTCTGCCACCTGTTTGGACAGGAATTCAGAGACGTCGGCGACCGTCCAGTCGGTGTCGGCCAGCTGAGTGTGGAAGAAGCGAGCCGTGACGTTGTTCTTCAGCAGAGTCTGGACACAAACATCAAAGACCGATGTAGAGACCGAATCTAAAATATATTTATAAAATACATATTTATAAAAATACAATCCTGTTTACCCGGATCACATCCATCTGCTCGCCGTCCTCCATGAACTTCCACACTTTGGGTCTCATCTCCTCCCACATCCCGCCCAGGTCCCTGAACACACCAAGCTCCTGGAAGGTCCGGTTCACCTGAAGGACACATAGGTGAGACGAGCCCCTCAGTAGGAAGTGAGCACACAGGAAGTGATGTCATACCTCGTGGATGACCCTCTGGGTGGCGGGGGTGTGGGGGGTGTATAGGATCTTCCCCATCAGCAGCGGCTTCAGAGCCTGCCAGATCATCCGGGACATCGGGTTAGAATCCATGTTCTGCACCAAGCTGTTACAGTACGGAGCTACACACACACAGACACACACACACACACACATTGTTATATAATATAATATAAATATACATACATATTTTAAACTATTATTTACCAGTGTACCCAGTCACCCCCAGTACACACCAGTCCCCCCAGTGTACCCAGTCCCCCAGTACACACCAGTCCCCCCAGTACACACATCACCCCAGTGTACCCAGTCCCCCAGTACACATCAGTCCCCCCAGTGTCCTCCCAGTCCCCCCACTCACTGGAGGAGTTGTCGTACAGTGCCGCCGGCTCGTCCTCGCTGCTGTTGTGGTTCCCGAACAGCGCTTTGTAGTTTGAGTCTTCGTACCAGTTGAGGGACTTGATCTGCAGCCCCCCCCCTTCTGGGTGTCCGCACACGATGCGGGACACGGCCTGGTACATGGTGCTGGGGGAGGACGTGGCGTTCTGCGTTAGGAAGAGGATCTCAGTCCTCAGGTCGATCCAGCTCTTCATTCCCGCCAGCTGCAGGAGGACAAATACTAATCAATACTACTGTATACTATTTCTACATACTATGTACTAATACTACATACTGTATATTAATACTACATACTGTATATTGATACTACATACTGTATATTGATAATAAATAGTACATATTAATACTACATACTATATACTACATACTAATACTGTATACTAATACTGCATACTCTATTCACTATGTAAATATATATATATACTGTATATATATATATTTACTATGTAAATATATATATATACTGTATATATATACATACACACACACACATATATATACATATATTACACACGCGCACACAGTTAAATTGAAAACATGTGACTGCTGTGTTTTGTTTATGTGGGTGCTGAGTCAGTAACAGGGTGACACACATTCACACTACTTATGGTCATATGTAGTGTGACTGTGTGTGTCAATTTTGGGGGACAGTGAGGAGACACAGTGAGTGGGGACACTGAGGGAGGAGATTGAGGGACACTGGCAGTGAGGGGGACCACTGAGGGGGGACAGTGAGGGGGACACTGAGGGGACACACATAGTGGGACAGTGAGGGGGGACAGTGAGGGGGGCACTGAGGGGACACACATAGTGGGACAGTGAGGGGGGACAGTGAGTGGGGACACTGAGTGGGACCATTGAGTGGGACACTGAGGGGGGACAGTGAGTGGGACAGTGAGGGGAACAGTGAGTGGGACACTGAGGGGGGACACTGAGTGGGACAGTGAGGGGGGACAGTGAGGGGGACCACTGAGTGGGACAGTGAGGGGGGACACTGAGTGGGACAGTGAGGGGGGACAGTGAGGGGGACCACTGAGTGAGACAGTGAGGGAGGACAGTGAGGGGGACCACTGTGTGGGACACTGAGGGAGGACAGTGAGGGGGACCACTGAGTGGGACAGTGAGGGGGGACACTGAGTGGGACAGTGAGGGGGGACAGTGAGTGGGACAGTGAGGGGGGACAGTGAGGGGGACACTAAGTGGGACAGTGAGGGGGGACAGTGAGGGGGACAGTGAGGGGGACCACTGAGTGAGACACTAAGTGGGACAGTGAGGGGGACCACTGTGTGGGACAGTGAGGGGGGACAGTGAGGGGGACCACTGTGTGGGACACTAAGGGAAGACAGTGAGGGGGACCACTGTGTGGGACACTGAGGGGGGACAGTGAGGGGGACACTAAGTGGGACAGTGAGGGGGACCACTGTGTGGGACACTGAGGGGGGACTGTGAGGGGGACACTAAGTGGGACAGTGAGGGGGACCACTGAGTGGGACACTAAGGGAGGACAGTGAGGGGGACACTGAGGGGGGACAGTGAGGGGGACACTAAGTGGGACAGTGAGGGGGACACTGAGGGGGGACAGTGAGGGGGACACTAAGTGGGACAGTGAGGGGGACTACTGAGGGTGGACAGTGAGGGGGACCACTGTGTGGGACACTGAGGGGGGACAGTGAGGGGGACCACTGTGTGGGACTCTGAGGGGGGACAGTGAGGGGGGACACTGACTGGGACAGTGAGGGGGACTGTGAGGGTGGACAGTGAGGGGGACCACTGAGTGGGACACTGAGGGGGACAGTGAGGGGGGACAGTATTGGGTGTTTGTTTGTTCAGACTGAAGTTAAATCCTGCTGAGCGTCTTTGTTCAGCTGCAGCTCGTCTGTCTCGTTCAGGGAGCTGCCAAGTAAACCCAGTGAACCCAGAGGACTCTGTGGATAGACTAGTCCTCACAGAGGAGACCCGGTCTGTCCTTACAGAGGATCCGATCTCACGGATGTCTCTGTGTGTCTCTTACCTCGACTGCCAGTGAACCCAGGCTATCCAGCAGTTTGGTTGTCGCCCTTGCAACCAGTTTGACGGCTTCAGGGTCGGACCGCACGTTCATCTGGGAGACAAAAGACATTTCAGCAACAACATCCATATCTTCAGACTTTCAAACATTTATTCTGTATTTTATTCTTTATTCATAGAATTGTATTCCATATTTTACTCCACAGTCTCAGACTTTTATTCCAGATATAAATCAGAGCAGATCTTTCTTCTCTTTCAGTTCTCAGCTGATCCTCTGAATTTACTAAACTTTTCTCGGTTTCCGTGGAAACGTTTAGTTTCACACAGTCAGCAGCTCGTAGATTTCTGCTACAAAAGAGACCACACACACACACACACACACACACACACACACACACACACACACACACACACACACACACACACACACACACACACACACACACACACACACACACACACACACTTCCAGGAAGCGAGCAGAGGAACTGACTGACCTCCTCTGAGCAGCCTGCAGTTCCTCAGATGTCCTCTTGAGGCATCAGAAGGGAGTCGATCCAGCGACCCGCAAGTTAAAACTCCTTTACAGCACAAATAAACGTGTTTACAGCCTTCGTTTGGCGGCTTCAAATCTGAGGCCGATCTTCGTAACGTTAAGTAATTGTCACGCGTGGTGGAGGTGCGGACCGGAGGCTGTGCGAGCGTCTCCTCCCCGTGAGGAACGCACGCTGCTGGACTTCCTGCTTCAGAGTCTCATTGTGCAAACAAACCTCTCAAAGCGTTTCATCCGCTACTCAACATTTCGGCAAGATATTTTTCAAAACGTTTTTAAGAAATAATGCTTTTAAAGAGTAATGGGGATAAAATCTACTTTTGTTTGAATTTGTCTGTTTTGTGACTTTTCTATTTTCCCACTATATATAAAGTTCACGCTTTATGTTATGATTGTGTTGAATCTTTATTAAAATGTCACTCCAAACCTTCTTTACTTTCTTTTTTAAGTGTTTTCACTGGCTTTGGTTTGAACCCTAAGCATCATTTATATGTTTGATCCTGGACTTCCACAGATCCCAGAAATAAAAACTCAATTTTATTATTTGACCTTTTCACTGAATATTTTCCAAGGAGGGATTGTTATTTTATTATTTAATTTAAAGTCACCTGGATGGGTTTCAGGAAGTCCAGGTTGTCTCTGAAGTGCTCCTCGGCGTGGTCCAGCCAGGCCCGCGGCGCCCCACAGATCACTTCCTGTACACGCGCCGACAGCTGCGGGTCCGAGATCGTCACAAAGTCCTCCAGACTGCGCTCGCCGCCCCCCCCAAGACACATGTCCCTCAAGTGGACGCCAAAGCCCTTCAGGATCACCTGAGGGTCAAAGGTCACGTGATTATTATTATTATTAGTTTAATTTCTACATTTTCGGTTTCGGTTTGTGATTAATATTCTCAAATTTCATTCGATATTATTATAGATTCAATGTTTTCTGACTTTTATTTACTTTATTAAGAACGTTCAGTTCCATAGATCGTGATCTGGAACTTATATTCTCAAGTTTCATTTTATATTCTCGGACTTTATTTAATTTTCCCTATCATTTCCATAATTTCAGTTTTCTGTTCTTGTAAATGAAACTTACATATTTTCTCATGTCACTGTGAGCGTGTTCAGACTTTTACTCCATATGTTAGGCGTTTGATATGTGCTGTACTGTCAGACTGAGCGTGTGCAGAAGCGTCCTCACCTTCTCCAGATCGATGTCTGCGTCTCTGATCTGCTGGACGTGCTCTCCGGAGAATGAAGCGTTTCTCAGCAGGAACGTGGACAGAGTCTCGTTGTCTCGCAGGAAGTGCTTCAACTTGAATCCTGAAGAATCAGAAACAGAAAACTGTTGGGGGGGAGTGATGACCATAATCGGCGTTGGGGGGAGTGTCAGTATGCAAATGAGCAGGTGAGGTTCATCAGATGCATGTGGTCACACGTCTGCAGGACAAACCTGCAGCTGTTTACCGGCTGTTTACATTTCTTCTTCTGCAGGTTCAAACAGGCAGACGAACCTCCACAAACTAACTGTGGTTGTTATATTTATATACAATAATATACGACTAATGTTCCCGTTTCTCCTGCAGAAGAGCAGCGGAGGGATGGAGGAGACGTTAGAGACGGGTCAGAGGACAGGATGTGATTGCACAAACGAGGAAGTTTCCAACAGGGAAACACGTCGGCTTCAATCACACACCTCCAGGAGAAATGATTTATTAATGACCTTGTCTGCAGCTCCAATAAAGATTTAATAAATAATAAGGCTAAACCTGAGTTTAAAGTGTCTGTGCAGAGTGTACACTAATACACTAATACTAATAGTATTATATTAGTTTGTAGTATAATACTAACATTATTATATTAGTATAACACTAACTTTTCCAATAACTCCAAATAGTTTAAAATCCAAAAGTCTTTTATTATTATATATAGAATTATTTAGTACCCTATCTAACCAGATTTTCTGCTTCATCACAGATTTGACTGGTGTTATTAAACTATGTTCATTGAAGAAAGATGATTTAATAAAAATATTTAATCCCATCACTCAAACTGAGGAGTTTATATTTTTAGGGCGACGTTATAAAACCTGACGACCGACGTCTGAAGCTTCTTTTAAAAAGCTCACGAGCAGCTTCGACTGTAGAGAGACGACATTGGATCTAAAATGAAGTTTCTTCCACCAGAGAACTGAATAACCTCTTGAATGTGGGACAAACTGCAGCTGCACAAACTTTTAGTTTTGATCCAGAGCGACTCGTCTGAACTCTGACGCACAGCATGCAGACAGACGCCGAGCGCCCGCCGTGCGCCCGCCGAGCACCGCCCGCCACGCTCTGCTCTGGAGCTTTGCTCTCTAACAGCCTAGATCACCTGAGAAAGTTTCAGCAGGTAAACCTGCTGTGGCTCGCCCCCCGCCCCCGCTCACCTCCCTGCACCCTTCTCACGAACGCTTTGTGTGTTCGAGGTGATTAGAGAGAATAAAGCTCCATCAGAGGAGGAGGCCGGCAGGTCGGAGCAGGTACAGAACAGAAACGCCCCCCCACCGAGAGAGAAAAGTACAAATTAAAAACACAAAAGGAGCAAATTCTTTTTGTTCAACGAGCCAGAAGAATCCAGCTCCAGAAGAACTGCTGCAGAAACTCAGTGAATCAAAGATTTACAGTCAGTGTTTTAAATTCACTA
Organism: Cottoperca gobio; assembly: GCF_900634415.1. Taxonomy (NCBI): domain Eukaryota; kingdom Metazoa; phylum Chordata; class Actinopteri; order Perciformes; family Bovichtidae; genus Cottoperca; species Cottoperca gobio. Next base: position 186,173 of record NW_021166912.1, on the reverse strand, counting down.
ACCTTTAACACTTCTCTTCATTTTTAGTTATTTTATTTCTTCACTTTTTGTTGTTTCCTGTCTGGAATCTGTTTCATTTAACCAGGAATAAAAGTCTGAGAATAAAAGATGGTCTCCATTGAAGAAGAGATTATTAATCTCAATGCGTCTTCTATTTACATCAAGGATAAATGTAACACGTTTCATATTATAATGATTATGTTCATGATAAAGCCTGATGGGGGGTGATGGTCTAGTGGTTCCAAACACAACACCAGATGGTTGTGAGCTGCACCATCTCCAGGGAGACTGTCCCTGTAGTGAGTTCACTGTAAATCGCTCTGGATAAGAATGTCTGCTAAATGACCTGTAATGTAAAGTAATGACCAACCTGAGTGCTTCTGCTTGAGATGCATGATTTTTTGAGATCCGATATTTTCAAACTCATTTTGGCCGATTTCACTTATTTATTTCCACTAATTACAGAGATCACGTCTGTAATGAATGAACATTGTTGTTGTTGTTATTATTATTATTATTAGCACTACTATTAGGTGATGGCCCACTGGCAGATGCAGACATAACATGTAATGCTTTCTAAAAACAAGTACGCAAAGTAAGAAAACTACTTTATTATGTTACATGTAAATCGTGCCAGATTCATTTTCTTGTTCAAACAGATTAATTTTAAGACCTTTATCTGCCCAAATCATGGTGCATCCATAGGTTCTGGTTCTGGTTCCTACCTGATCGGCTCTTCTGCAGCACCTGCAGAGCGTGAGCGAGCTCCTTAAATCCATCCAGGTTTTTATCGTTCTGACTGTACAGGAGAATCTTCTTGGCGTCCGAAAACAGACGAGAAATTCTGAAAACACGAAATTTGCAGTTTGTAGTTAAATATCTATTAAATTATTTATATGTATATAATGATTTATACAGTACATAATATAATAACAGAGGCAGAAGCTCTCAGGCTACAGATAGAAACACTGAAGGAAACTGAAGTGTGCGCGTTATAACTTAAATAAAGTCGTTTTTAGTCTTTAACGGCCGCATTTCTAAATTAAATATCAAATATCGAATAAAAGTATTTAAAAAGTAAGCAGTTGAAGTGTCACTTATTTTTCCAAAGTTTGTTCCTTCAATTTAAAAAACAATAACTAATAAAGTTATTTTAGTTGAAAGTAGTTTCTCTTTAATAGCAACATTTCTAAATTAAAGCTCACCAGATTTTCAGAATAAAATTCAGTAAAATGTGTTCTCACATGGAGTCGTTAAAGTTGCCAACGACCCCCGGGGACTCGGCCGGCGTCGGGCTCCTGAAGCAAGGGTTGTTTGCGTTGCAGAGAATTCCCTGAAGCCAGGGCAGCGTGCCAGCTGACGGCATCGCCTTGTTGGGAAAATGACCTGCAGACAGAAACAAAAAAACAGAAGTCACTCACTTACCAAAGTAAAAGTATCAACAAGACAGACACATATTCCATAAGAATGACATCTTCATTGGGTTAACAAAGATAAACAGCTGCCAAAGGGCTACAGGAGCACGTCTGCAGAAAAGGCTCATGGGAGATGTAGTTGTTGGATGCTAAAAGACAGACACATTTAAAATCACAAAGGCAGTATTTACATACTACAGCTAGGAAATATATTTTTTTTTATTATAGATTAAACTGATGATTACCTCGCATTTATTGATTAATTGTGATTTAAACTACAGACATGACTATGTGGGATTTAAACTACAAACATGACTACGTGGGATTTAAACTACAGACATGACTACGTGGGATTAAAACTACAGACATGACTACGTGGGATTTAAACTACAGACATGACTACGTGGGATTAAAACTACAGACATGACTACGTGGGATTTAAACTACAGACATGACTACGTGGGATTAAAACCACAGACATGACTACGTGGGATTTAAACTACAGACATGACTACGTGGGATTTAAACTACAGACATGACTACGTGGGATTAAAACCACAGACATGACTACGTGGGATTAAAACTACAGACCTGACTACGTGGGATTTAAACTACAGACATGACTACGTGGGATTTAAACTACAGACATGACTACGTGGGATTAAAACTACAGACATGACTACGTGGGATTAAAACTACAGACATGACTACGTGGGATTAAAACTACAGACATGACTACGTGGGATTAAAACTACAGACATGACTACGTGGGATTAAAACTACAGACATGACTACGTGGGATTAAAACCACAGACATGACTACGTGGGATTAAAACTACAGACATGTCTACGTGGGATTAAAACTACAGACATGACTACGTGGGATTTAAACTACAGACCTGACTACGTGGGATTAAAACTACAGACATGACTACGTGGGATTAAAACTACAGACATGTCTATGTGGGATTTAAACTACAGACATGTCTACGTGGGATTAAAACTACAGACATGACTACGTGGGATTAAAACTACAGTATTTGAACATGTGTGCTGTTGTTTATGAAGACACGTGTTTCTCAGATTTAATCTGGAGACGTTTTATCTCCTACTGCGTTGGAACAAGCGGTCCATTGGTTCACCTGGATGGACTCGCTGCATGTAGATAACCTGTAGTTGTTTTTTTATCGAGTCGAGGGTGGAGGCCGGCAGTACGACCTTTACCCCCCCGACCCGGCTTCCCCCCCTGCTATCTGAGAAGCTTTAGGAACCTTTAAGACTGCCAACGGGGAATTTCTAATCAAAGCAGATTAGATAAGAAGATTCACTTCAGCGGTCACAGAGATGATTAAAACTACCACTCATCATTACAGTCATTAAAGTCCAACAGAGCCTTTATTTAACCAATGACATAAATCTTTCATAACTATTGTACGTCCTGCGTGGGCTATCCTATTTTAAATCAGGCTTGATTTACTGATCATCAAATGACCTCATGTTTGTTTTTTGCTTTTTTCTGACCGTTAATATAACGTAAAAAATGTCGAGAGTTTATTGCCAAGTAATTTTTCACATAAAAGTACTTACTTAGGTGCCTAACAATACAGATAGTAAGAGAAATTCAAATTAGTAGCAAGTATTGCAAAAATCAAGAAACATAAAATAAAAAAATAAAAATGAAACAAACTACTATAAAAATATTTGAGAGAAACGTAAGTATAAAAATACTAAAGAAATGTGTGGATATATCTGAATTTAAATGAAAGAGCTGTGCAGTTTTTAATAGTAGTAGTAGTTTGTGCAAAAATGTGTTAAATTGAGGAACGTGCAAAAGTTCACAGTACGAAGTGTAAAAAGAAGATGCAATGTAAATCTATCTCGGCAAATTTTGTTTTTCAATGTGTTGACGTTTATTTAATAATTACCAGATTGATTTAATAAAAAATAATTGCAGCTCTCCTTTATACGAACCGTGCACAGCAGGAAATATAATATCTGTGATCGTGTTTAATCATTTTAATGAGGATTAATTGGCAGGTTATTTTCAGAATGAAAAACAGAGTGAGGCATTCTGTTTGTATTAACTGCCCAGAGGAGTCGTTACACCTGTCCCCATTACTCTTTAAAAGCATTATTTCTTAAAAACGTTTTACTCGTTACCTGAATGCGAAAACTGAGTTGGCTTTTGAATTATTTTGGGTCAGTTTGTATTCATGAAGTTTTTATTTATTTCATTTTAACATTTTAGATATGTGTGTGTGTGTGTGTGTGTGTGTGTGTGTGTGTGTGTGTGTGTATGTGTGTGTCTACACATCCCTCTGTTCAGAAAGTATTGAACATTTTATTGATGCATTTGGTTTAAAAAGGATCATTGGAGGTTTTATTTCTTCTTCTAACACTAAGAAGTGAAATGTGCTCAACTATCCTCAAAACTAAGAATTAGATAATGTTTAAATCTGAACTCTGTATTTTAGAAAAGAGTTCCAGAAAATCTGGATTTTGGTGAATTCTGAGCAGATTATTTCCTATATTGAATCAGAGATGAGTTTTACTCGTGTTTTTACTTTATTTGTCTTTTCTAACAATCATACATACTTAATTAACTTGCTTTTTTGACAGATTCAGTGTTTTCTTCTCATTATTCTGTGAGCTCTTATCCTGTTTATTAAATAATAATCCTAACTTCAAAATAACTAAATCATTTAGTTTTCTTCACATAACTGAATGAAATCCTGAGAAAAAGGTCGACTGTGTCTTTAAAAACGTTATGAACGCGTGTTCCTTTCACAAACCTTGAAAACCCCACATAGAACTTAAAGGTTTTTTCCATGATTTCCAGCAGGAGCCTGTTAAAGCTGATCTGTGATTCATCTTGTATTATTACAGTTTTCCCAATTTTCACAGCCTCGGGGGATGAAAACAGTTCTGCTGGTCTGAAGTGAACTTTTCTCTGAGCGGCTCCAAAGCAGCGACAAGTTTCAACACGTCGACTCACATGTTTCTGAATCACTGCACAAATATCTGAAGCCTTCTGCTTTCACAGAGGAACAGGAAGACGAGCAATAATAATAATAATGTTCAACATTTCACAACGTTCAACAATCTTTAACACTGTTTATCAACGTTCAGCAACGTTCAACAACGTTTAACAACGTTCAACAACGTTCAACAACGTTCCACAACATTCAGCAACGTTCAACAACGGTCAACAACGTTCCACAACGTTCAGCAACGTTCAACAACGTTCAACAACGTTCCACAACGTTCAACAGCATTTAACAATGTTCAGCAACGTTCAACAACATTCAACAATCTTCCACAACTTTCAACAACGTTCAACAATCTTTAACAACGTTCAACAACATTCAACAATGTTCAACAATGTTCAACAACGTTCAGCAACGTTCCACAACCTTTAACAACGTTCAACAATGTTTAACAACATTCAACAACATTCAACAACATTCAACAACGTTCAGCAACGTTCAACAACATTCCACAACGTTCAGCAACGTTCAGCAATGTTTAACAACGTTCCCCAACGTTCAGCAACGTACCACAACGTTCAGCAACGTTCAACAATGTTTCAATGTTTCCACAACGTTCAGCAACGTTCAACAACGTTTCAATGTTTCCACAACGTTCCACAACGTTCAGCAACGTTCAACAATGTTTCAATGTTTCCACAACGTTCAGCAACGTTCAACAACGTTTCAATGTTTCCACAACGTTCCACAACGTTCAGCAACGTTCAACAATGTTTCAATGTTTCCACAACGTTCAGCAACGTTCAACAACGTTTCAATGTTTCCACAACGTTCCACAACGTTCAGCAACGTTCAACAATGTTTCAATGTTTCCACAACGTTCCACAACGTTCAGCAACGTTCAACAATGTTTCAATGTTTCAACAACGTTTAACAACATTCAACAACGTTTAACTATGTTTAATGTTTATTAATATTTAACAATGTTAAATAATGTCTAACAATGTCATAAACTACATGTAGTTTTTATTTTCATTTTTAGCCGTTTGAATCTTTTTGTTCGTGTTGACTCAAAGATTGTTTATGAGGTCGAGCTTCACGTCAGTCACTCAGAAGAAGAGCTGCGAGTCTGCAACATAGAAAACTGCCCCGACAAAGTCTCCGGTGGACAGAAGTCTTTACACAGTTTAGATTCTTTGTCGTCAGCTCAATGTCAACGCGATAAACACGTCGTAAACACTGCGATGCTTCACTCAGGGAAGAAACAATTACTTTCTACATATTTAAAAAGTACTTCTTAACATTTTTATTGCATTTCTTTCTGTTCTATATTTATATTTATTGTCTCTGCACCAGAACTCGTTACCTGAATGTGAAAACTGAGTTGGCTTTTGAATTATTTTGGGTCAGTTTGTATTCATGAAGTTTTTATTTATTTCATTTTAACATTTTAGATATGTTACTTTAGTAAAAGGAATAATACCACAGTGTAGAAATACTTTGTTAAAAGTAAAAGTACAAGATTATCATCAAAATGTACTTAAAGCACCAAAAGTAAAAGTGCTCATCCTTTAGAATAATATATATTAATATATTATAATTACTGATGATTACCTTAATGTTCATCTTATTTTAATGACTTTATATAGTGCTGGTACTTTAATCTATAATACTTTATTTATTAGTTTATTATATTTTGTTTTAATAATCTGAACGTGTAACTAAGTAAGTAAGTAACTATAAAGATAAAAGATAAATGTAATAGATTATAAATTACATGTACCTCAAGAATTATTTAAGTACAGACCTTCAGTAAATGTACTCAGGTAACTTTTAGTTTATGTTTTCAGGTCGAGGTTAAATAAGTTTATCGTGACTTTATTGGACCGAGGTCACAGCTCTGTGATAAAGAGCCATAAACTTATGAACGACAAAAAAAAAAGCTCCATTCACATCAAACATCAATAACCTTTAAAGTGACACGTCTTCTTTCAGAAAACATGAGAACATCAGAGTGTGTGTTTGTAACTGTGTGTGTGTAGATTTAAACTCACAACAGTCACATTACATAATGCCTCATGTACATATTAAACATGAACACTTGTAATAGCAGTTAACAGTTGATGTGAGTAATGAAGTGGGGAAGTTTCATGCTGATATCTATTAGTTACATGTTTGACCCTGTTCACCTGTAGTGTGTGCAGAGTCGACTAACAGCTGATGTCTTAAAGGGACAGTACAGACTTTATCCTGGAGCTGAAGACGAGACCGTTGCTCTCGTTCACACTAAAACAATTTTTCTCCCAGAAAGAAGCTTTTTAATAAACTCATTTTCCATGTTAAACTCCTTTAACTGTGTGTGTGTGTGTGTGTGTGTGTGTGTGTGTGTGTGTTTGAACTCACACTCATGTTGCTCGTATGGAGGGTAGTTGAGCCGCACAGCGATGAGGATGAAGAAGATGAAGAGGGGCCAGACGATCTCCACCAGGAGCTGAAGCTAAGGGACAGGAGGGCATTACACACACATTATGAACCAAACTGACCATGTGTGTGTGTTCATTAAAGATGAATCTCCAGAAACTGACCGTCTGTCGTCGTCTGTAGGTGAAGTTCTTCCACAGCAACAGACCGAGCTGTGTAGAGACAGACATGTCCACCAGCCGGCTCTCAGTATCTGCAGGACACACACGCATACGCAAACACACGCTCGCGCGCACACACACACACACACACACACACAGGGTGAGCCGACAGCACACAGCTCAAAGGTGTCGGGGTCAAAGGTCACAGCTGAGATTACAGGCTGCACTTAGACCCCCCCCCCCAGCTCCTCATTCACTCTCAGAAAACACTGAATAATCACAACTGAGTGATGGGGGGCGGGGGGATCATTAACACTCCCACGTCCTTGAACTCTGAGTGAGTGTGCGTTGATGAGATCAGCTGTTTGATCAGAATCAGACAGCTGCAGAGAATCAATCAGCTGAATGGATCTTTCAAATCTCTTGATATTAATTTATAATATATATATTATATAATAATGATATATATATATATATATATATATATATATATATATAATTATATATATATATAAATATATAATTATATATATATAAAAATTATATATTATATATATATATATTATATAATAATGATATAATTATATATATATAATTATATATATATATTATATATAATTATAAATTATTAGATTTTATATATATATATATATATATATATATATATATAAAATAATATCATTATATCATTATTATATAATATATATATATTATGATTATTATTATTATTATTATTATTATTATTATATATAATATATAATTATGAAGTGTATATATATATATGTATATATATACACACTTTTCTGTATTTTCATATTTCACAGAAACTGTGTTTATTGAAATACATTTTTTTAATTCTACCTTTAGATACTTTAAATTCTTGATACAATAACTTTAACAATAGTCTAAAATAAAGTTGAATACATCCAAACCCTCAGCAGTCAGTGAGGACTTTACTGATTATTAAATGTAAACTAATCACAGTCAAAGCCCATTCACACAACAAGTCCCACATGTTTGCATTAAACACGTTAAGTATTTCATCTTTATGTTGCTTCTTATTTGTGTTTCTGCGAAGTTTAAAGAAACTTTATCGCCTATTTGAACATGTTGTGATGTTTGGTGTCTTCTAATAAAACGTGTTGAACATCAGACATTCGGAGCCCCTGTTTGCAGCCGGTTCGTGTTTCTCTCAAACTCACTTAAAATCACATTAAAACTCCTGAAACTGCGACAGCGAGTCAGAAGTCTTTAAGTCCCCTTTAAATAAAAAGAGTTACCGGTGAAAGAAAGAGAACTAACGGTTATTTACCGTGTCGGTGCTGCGTTCAGGGTCCTCCTCCGCCTTCCTTCAGCAGCCTCTGCTCCTCACCGGGCTGCAGCAGCACAATAAAACTCACCGGAGTCAAAGCACAACAATAACACCGACCACTTCCGCTCAGACCCTTCACAATAAAACTCACCGGAGTCAAAGCACAACAATAACACCGACCACTTCCGCTCAGACCCTTCACAATAAAACTCACCGGAGTCAAAGCGCAACAATAACACCGACCACTTCCGCTCAGACCCTTCACAATAAAACTCACCGGAGTCAAAGCGCAACAATAACACCGACACTTCCGCTCAGACCCTTCACAATAAAACTCACCGGAGTCAAAGCGCAACAATAACACCGACCACTTCCGCTCAGACCCTTCACAATAAAACTCACCGGACTCAAAGCACAACAATAACAATAATAATAATGAAAATATTATTACTTATTATTATTATTATTATTATTATTATTACCATAATACATTATAATAGTCATAATCATAACTAGTAATAATAATATTGATCATCCTTATTTTCAGAATAAAAGTCTTGTTTCTGCTTTACATACAGCTGCTGCTGTCATGGGCTGACCTCTAGTGGTCAAATACAGAATTTATGATGACATTATATAATGGAGTTTATTTTATTTTATTATATTTTATTGTGTTTATGTCGATGTTCTGTATTAACTACAGCTACATAGAACAACAAATGTAACTAACAGATATCATGAAGCTTCCCCACTTCATGACTCACATCAACACAAGTTTATATTACAAGTGTTTAATATGTACATGGTGTTATGTAATGTGGTGACAGAAAGTTAGAAACAGAACCTCTGATGTATTTTTGATGTTTTCTTTCTTAACAGTTTACTATAAAACAATAAAAATAAATAAATAAATACAATTTTAAAGCAAATGAATAAAAATTATTCAACAATAATAATAATAAAAAGTATATTACTGATTTTAAAACCTTCTGCTGGTTTTTATGGACTCAAGTGAAGTTAAAACACAACAAACAAGAAAAAATAAAACAGTTTGTGTTCAAATTCATAAAGTTTATGTGACAAAAAAGTTTTATTTTTCTACAGTTTGAAAAGAAATCTCTCTAACACATTCTCTCACACACACACACACACACACACACACACACACACACACACACACACACACACACACACACACACACACACACAGCCTGGTACAACAGTAAACAATACAACAACAGCTCTCTGTCTCCTCTGCAGATCAGACTGAGACTCTGCTGCTGAACTCAGTCTGACGGGAACAACACCGAGCTGCAGGAGTCTCAGGTTTTACAGGACTTTACAGAACCCTGAAAGCCTTTCAAGGACCCTGAAAGACCCCAGAACCCTGAACGCCTCTCCAGGAGCATGGACCCGAAGCGTCTGTCCTCCAGCTCTCAGCAGCAGGTTCGTCTCAGGATAAAGGTAAAACAAAAATAATGAAAAATCATATCAGAAAACTTTATTAAAATGAAATCACACAGCACAGACATTATTAAAGTGACAGTACACAGTACACAGTACACAGTACAACAAATACAATTAAAATACCAGCAAATAAAATAACACATAGATACAACTACAAACAATTGAAACTACAGGCAGATAAAGAAAATGTAAATAAACTACTAATAAAAACGTTTTTCTAAATAAAACTCGGCGGTGGAAACAGCGCCACCCTGCCGATGGCCTCCACTCAGCGGCCACTGCAGGTATTACACCTGCAGCTCCGTTTGTTGTTCAGTTTCTCCGCTCCGGCACAGGCGTGAACTGCGCATGCGCAATGAGATGAATGGCCGCTGCACCTGACGGCCCACCAGGAAGTGTGGCGGACAAATCCTCAACCGTTAATCCCCGCTCGGTACGGTAACCGGACAGTAGCATGCTCAGCGGACCGGAGCGCTCAGTCTGACCGTCGGGAGCGTCTCCGCTGCGGACTCGGGCTCCGGTGCATGCAGGCAGAGCGCGCGGGGCTCAGCCTTCCCCCCCTCCCCTCTCCACCGCCTGTCGGGCTCCAGACCCCGCTGCTGCTGAGCTGAAGCTCCGTGAAGCTCCGGGCACGTCCACCCTGACTGCAATGGGATGCTGTGGTAGCGCGGAGGTAAGAACGGCCCGGGCCGGTACCGTGCTCCCCCCCCCAGTGCCCTTCAGCAGAGCACCGGTGCGTGTTTGTTTTGTCACCGTGAAAGGGAAACTGGTCCCGGGGAGCAGAGCGGGCCGAGCTGGGATTAGAGCCAGCAGCTGTAATCCAATTAGCTGCTCCCAGGAACTAACGGGAGGGATACCCGGGCCTGTTACCGGGAGCTCCGGTTGAACATGCTTCTAGATAACGTGATGTGTGATATTAGTGATGATAACCTCCGGGCCTGAAGGCTGGACCCGCCCGGTACCGGTGTGTGTGTGTGTGTGTGTGTGTGAGACGGTGTTTCTCCCGGTGTGTGTGACGAAGTCTCTCCCGGTGTGTGTGTGTGTGCGTGTGTGTGTGAGTGTGACTGACATATTTCTCCCGGTGTGTGTGTGTGTGTGTGTGTGAGACTGACATATTTCTCCCGGTGTGTGTTATGGGGTTTCTCCCTGTGTGTGTGTGTGTGTGTGTGTGTGTGTGTGTGTGTGAGACATGTTTCTCCCAGTGTGTGTGTGTGAGAGTGTGAGACATGTTTCTCCCGGTGTGTGAGAGACATGTTTCTCCCGGTGTGTGTGTGTGACGGTGTTTCTCCCGGTGTGTGTGTGAGACGGTGTTTCTCCCGGTGTCTGTCACGGTGTTTCTCCCGGTGTGTGTCACGGTGTGTGTCACGGTGTTTCTCCCGGTGTGTGTGACAGTGTTTCTCCCGGTGTGTGTGTGTATGACGGTGTTTCTCCCGGTGTGTGTGAGACGGTGTTTCTCCTGGTGTGTGTCACGGTGTTTCTCCCGGTGTGTGTGTGTGACAGTGTTTCTCCCGGTGTGTGTGAGACGGTGTTTCTCCCGGTGTGTGTGTGACAGTGTTTCTCCCGGTGTGTGTGTGAGACGGTGTTTCTCCCGGTGTGTGTGTGTGACAGTGTTTCTCCCGGTGTTGTGTGTGGCGGTGTTTCTCCCGGTGTGTGTGTGTGGCGGTGTTTCTCCAAGTGAGTGTGTGGCGGTGTTTCTCCCGGTGTGTGTGGCGGTGTTTCTCCCAGTGTGTGTGGCGGTGTTTCTCCCGGTGTGTGTGGCGGTGTTTCTCCCGGTGTGTGTGACGGTGTTTCTCCCGGGGTGTGTGTGTGTGTGTGTGAGACGGTGTTTCTCCCGGTGTGTGTGTGACAGTGTTTCTCCCGGTGTGTGTGTGACAGTGTTTCTCCCGGTGTGTGTGTGACAGTGTTTCTCCAAGTGAGTGTGTGGTGGTGTTTCTCCAAGTGAGTGTGTGACAGTGTTTCTCCCGGTGTGTGTGTGGCGGTGTTTCTCCCGGTGTTGTGTGTGACGGTGTTTCTCCCGGTGTGTGTGTGTGGCGGTGTTTCTCCAAGTGAGTGTGTGCCGGTGTTTCTCCCGGTGTGTGTGGCGGTGTTTTCTCCCGGTGTGTGTGGCGGTGTTTCTCCCGGTGTGTGTGGCGGTGTTTCTCCCGGTGTGTGTGTGTGAGATGGTGTGTGTGTGTGACAGTGTTTCTCCCGGTGTGTGTGTGTGTGACAGTGTTTCTCCCGGTGTGTGTGTGACAGTGTTTCTCCCGGTGTGTGTGTGACAGTGTTTCTCCAAGTGAGTGTGTGGTGGTGTTTCTCCCTGTGTGTGTGTGTGTGTATGTGTGTGTGTGGCGGTGTTTCTCCCGGTGTGTGTGGCGGTGTTTCTCCAAGTGAGTGTGTGGTGGTGTTTCTCCAAGTGAGTGTGTGACGGTGTTTCTCCAAGTGAGTGTGTGGCGGTGTTTCTCCCGGTGTGTGTGGCGGTGTTTCTCCCGGTGTGTGTGGCGGTGTTTCTCCCGGTGTGTGTGGCGGTGTTTCTCCCGGTGTGTGTGACGGTGTTTCTCCCGGGGTGTGTGTGTGTGTGTGTGAGACGGTGTTTCTCCCGGTGTGTGTGTGACAGTGTTTCTCCCGGTGTGTGTGTGACAGTGTTTCTCCCGGTGTGTGTGTGACAGTGTTTCTCCAAGTGAGTGTGTGGCGGTGTTTCTCCAAGTGAGTGTGTGACAGTGTTTCTCCCGGTGTGTGTGTGGCGGTGTTTCTCCCGGTGTTGTGTGTGACGGTGTTTTCTCCCGGTGTGTGTGTGGCGGTGTTTCTCCAAGTGAGTGTGTGCCGGTGTTTCTCCCGGTGTGTGTGGCGGTGTTTCTCCCGGTGTGTGTGGCGGTGTTTCTCCCGGTGTGTGTGGCGGTGTTTCTCCCGGTGTGTGTGGCGGTGTTTCTCCCGGTGTGTGTGTGTGTGAGATGGTGTGTGTGTGTGACAGTGTTTCTCCCGGTGTGTGTGTGAGATGGTGTGTGTGTGTGACAGTGTTTCTCCCGGTGTGTGTGTGTGTGACAGTGTTTCTCCCGGTGTGTGTGTGACAGTGTTTCTCCCGGTGTGTGTGTGACAGTGTTTCTCCAAGTGAGTGTGTGGTGGTGTTTCTCCCTGTGTGTGTGTGTGTGTGTATGTGTGTGTGTGGCGGTGTTTCTCCCGGTGTGTGTGGCGGTGTTTCTCCAAGTGAGTGTGTGGTGGTGTTTCTCCAAGTGAGTGTGTGACGGTGTTTCTCCAAGTGAGTGTGTGGCGGTGTTTCTCCCGGTGTGTGTGGCGGTGTTTCTCCCGGTGTGTGTGGCGGTGTTTCTCCAAGTGAGTGTGTGGTGGTGTTTCTCTCGGTGTGTGTGGCGGTGTTTCTCCCAGTGAGTGTGTGGCGGTGTTTCTCCCAGTGAGTGTGTGGCGGTGTTTCTCCCAGTGAGTGTGTGGCGGTGTTTCTCCCGGTGTGTGTGGCGGTGTTTCTCCAAGTGAGTGTGTGGTGGTGTTTCTCTCGGTGTGTGTGGCGGTGTTTCTCACAGTGAGTGTGTGGCGGTGTTTCTCCCAGTGAGTGTGTGGCGGTGTTTCTCCCAGTGAGTGTGTGGCGGTGTTTTTCCAAGTGAGTGTGTGTGTGAGACGGTGTTTCTCCCGGTGTGTGTGTGACAGTGTTTCTCCCGGTGTGTGTGTGACAGTGTTTCTCTCGGTGTGTGACGGTGTTTCTCCAAGTGAGTGTGTGGTGGTGTTTCTCCAAGTGAGTGTGTGGCGGTGTTTCTCCCGGTGTGTGTGTGTGTGACGGTGTTTCTCCCGGTGTGTGTGTGTGGCGGTGTTTCTTCAAGTGAGTGTGTGGCGGTGTTTCTCCCGGTGTGTGTGTGTGGCGGTGTTTCTCCAAGTGAGTGTGTGGCGGTGTTTCTCCCGGTGTGTGTGTGTGACGGTGTTTCTCCCGGTGTGTGTGTGTGTGACGGTGTTTCTCCCGGTGTGTGTGTGTGGCGGTGTTTCTCCCGGTGTGTGTGGCGGTGTTTCTCCCGGTGTGTGTGACGGTGTTTCTCCCGGTGTGTGTGTGTGTGAGACGGTGTTTCTCCCGGTGTGTGTGTGACAGTGTTTCTCCCGGTGTGTGTGTGACAGTGTTTCTCCCGGTGTGTGTGTGACAGTGTTTCTCCCGGTGTGTGTGTGACAGTATTTCTCCAAGTGAGTGTGTGGTGGTGTTTCTCCAAGTGAGTGTGTGGCGGTGTTTCTCCCGGTGTGTGTGACGGTGTTTCTCCTGGTGTGTGTGACGCTGTTTCTCCCGGTGTGTGTGTGACAGTATTTCTCCAAGTGAGTGTGTGGTGGTGTTTCTCCAAGTGAGTGTGTGGTGGTGTTTCTCCCGGTATGTGTGGCGGTGTTTCTCCAAGTGAGTGTGTGGCGGTGTTTCTCCCGGTGTGTGTGTGTGTGAGACGGTGTTTCTCCCGTTGTGTGTGTGTGTGACAGTGTTTCTCCCGGTGTGTGTGTGTGACAGTGTTTCTCCTGGTGTGTGTGTGACAGTGTTTCTCCAAGTGAGTGTGTGGTGGTGTTTCTCCCTGTGTGTGTGTGTGTGGCGGTGTTTCTCCAAGTGAGTGTGTGGCGGTGTTTCTCCCGGTGTGTGTGTGACAGTGTTTCTCCCGGTGTGTGACAGTGTTTCTCCCGGTGTGTGACGGTGTGTGACGGTGTTTCTCCAAGTGAGTGTGTGGCGGTGTTTCTCCCGGTGTGTGGTGGTGTTTCTCCCGGTGTGTGTGGCGGTGTTTCTCCAAGTGAGTGTGTGGCGGTGTTTCTCCCGGTGTGTGTGTGTGAGACGGTGTTTCTCCCGGTGTGTGTGTGACAGTGTTTCTCCCGGTGTGTGTGTGACAGTGTTTCTCCAAGTGAGTGTGTGTGTGACAGTGTTTCTCCCGGTGTGTGTGTGACAGTGTTTCTCCAAGTGAGTGTGTGGTGGTGTTTCTCCCTGTGTGTGTGTGTGTTTGGCGGTGTTTCTCCCGGTGTGTGTGGCGGTATTTCTCCCGGTGTGTGTGACAGTGTTTCTCCCGGTGTGTGACAGTGTTTCTCCCGGTGTGTGACGGTGTTTCTCCAAGTGAGTGTGTGGCGGTGTTTCTCCCGGTGTGTGGTGGTGTTTCTCCCGGTGTGTGTGGCGGTGTTTCTCCAAGTGAGTGTGTGGCGGTGTTTCTCCCGGTGTGTGTGTGTGTGTGTGAGACAGTGTTTCTCCCGGTGTGTGTGTGACAGTGTTTCTCCCGGTGTGTGTGAGACAGTGTTTCTCCCGGTGTGTGTGTGTGACAGTGTTTCTCCAAGTGAGTGTGTGGTGGTGTTTCTCCCTGTGTGTGTGTGTGTGTGTGTGGCGGTGTTTCTCCCGGTGTGTGTGTGACGGTGTTTCTCCCGGTGTGTGTGGCGGTGTTTCTCCCGGTGTGTGTGTGACGGTGTTTCTCCCGGTGTGTGTGTGTGTGTGGCGGTGTTTCTCCAAGTGAGTGTGTGGCGGTGTTTCTCCCGGTGTGTGTGTGACGGTGTTTCTCCCGGTGTGTGTGTGTGTGTGTGGCGGTGTTTCTCCCGGTGTGTGTGGCGGTGTTTCTCCCGGTGTGTGTGACGGTGTTTCTCCCGGTGTGTGTGTGTGAGACGGTGTTTCTCCCGGTGTGTGTGGCGGTGTTTCTCCAAGTGAGTGTGTGGTGGTGTTTCTCCAAGTGAGTTTGTGACAGTGTTTCTCCAAGTGAGTGTGTGGCGGTGTTTCTCCCGGTGTGTGTGGCGGTGTTTCTCCCGGTGTGTGTGGCGGTGTTTCTCCAAGTGAGTGTGTGGTGGTGTTTCTCCCGGTGTGTGTGGCGGTGTTTCTCCCAGTGAGTGTGTGGCGGTGTTTCTCCCAGTGAGTGTGTGGCGGTGTTTCTCCCAGTGAGTGTGTGGCGGTGTTTCTCCAAGTGAGTGTGTGGCGGTGTTTCTCCCAGTGAGTGTGTGGCGGTGTTTCTCCAAGTGAGTGTGTGACGGTGTTTCTCCCAGTGAGTGTGTGGCAGTGTTTCTCCGTGTGTGACAGTGTTTCTCCCGGTGTGTGTGGCGGTGTTTCTCCCAGTGAGTGTGTGTGACGGTGTTTCTCCCGGTGTGTTTCAGAGGACAAAGAGAGAATGGAGACCACTGGAGGACCGGAGCTGCACCGACCTACCCTGGTTCCTGCTTTTCACCGTCTTCTGCGTTGGCATGGTAGACCCCTCTCATAAAATGTTTATACATGTTTATATAATTACGTGTTTACATGTTTATATGTTTATGTTTATATATTTACATTTTTACATGTTTATATATGTTTACATCTTTATATGTTTATATATTTATATGTTTACATGTTTATATATTTATATGTTTACATGTTTATATGTTTATGTTTATATGTTTATATATTTATATGTTTACATATTTATATATTTACATTTTTATATGTTTATATATTTATATGTTTACATATTTATATGTTTATATGTATACATGTTTATATATTTATATGTTTACATTTTTACATGTTTATATATTTATGTGTTTACATATTAATATATTTATATGTTTACATATTTATATATTTACATGTTTATATGTTTATATATTTACATGTTTATATATTTATATGTTTATATATTTACATGTTTATATATTTAAATTTTTACATGTTTATATATTTATATGTTTACATATTTACATGTTTATATATTTATATGTTTATATATTTACATGTTTATATGTTTACATATTTACATGTTTATATATTTATGTTTACATTTTTATATATTTACATGTTTATATATGTACATGTTTATATATTTACATTTTTACATGTTTATATGTTTATATTTTTACATATTTACATGTTTATATGTTTACATGTTTATATATTTATATGTTTACATGTTTATATGTTTATATGTTTACATATTTACATGTTTGTATTTTCACATGTTTATATATTTATATGTTTACATGTTTATATATTTATATGTTTATATGTTTATATATTTACATATTCACATGTTTATATATTTACATGTTTACATATTTACATGTTTATGTTTATATATTTACATATTCACATGTTTATATGTTTATATGTTTACATATTTACATGTTTACATATTTACATGTTAATGTTTACATGTTTATATATTTACATATTCACATGTTTATATGTTTACATGTTTACATGTTTACATATTTACATGTGTATGTTTATATATTTACATATTCACATGTTTATATATTTACATATTTACATGTTTATGTTTACATGTTTATATATCAACTTGTTTACATGTTTATATGTTTACATATTTACATGTTTGTATTTTCACATGTTTATATATCAACTTGTTTATGTTTACATATTTGCATGTTTATATATTTACTTGTTTATATATTTACATGTTCACATGTTTATATGTTTACATATTCACATGTATATATGTTTACTAGGGCTGTCAAGTGATTAAAAATGTTTTATCTAATTAATTACAAGCTTTGTGATTAATTAATTGCATATACCAATATTTGCTGTGAGAGCTCCGTGCAACGGGGGGGCTGTCAGAGCACCGTGCTCCGTGCTTTCTGAGATCCGTGCGACAGGGGGACGGCGCCGGGGACGGGTGCTGTCAGAGCACTGTCGGACCAAAAGTCAGGGGCATCTAGGAGCGCGATTAATCTGCGTTAATATTTTCAATGCGTTATTTTTTCTGTGATTAATTAATCGAAATTAACGCGTTAATTCGACAACCCTACTGTTTATATGTTTACATATTCACATGTTTAACAGTCATGTACTCCGGGACCTGTCCCTGCCACTTTAGGCATAATTTGTTGAAAATGCTGTGAAAACTACTTATTGAGAAATGTTAACTACCAGATGAGATGAGTTTGGCGAAGGTTCGCTGTCGTGGTTGGGACTCCACGTTGTTGTTTTATAATCCTCCTCATTGACTGTAGTGTACGTTTAGCGTGTCATGATGGTCATATTTATTAAAGCTGTTTGATAACCGCGCTAAGAAATACTGGCCTACTTTATCGCGAATGCGAAGTTTTGTCCTGCAGACATTTTGTACATTTAAACATTCTCGTTGACGACGTGAGAATCTCAACGCTGACAGGCTTTCTCAACACGGCGTCATGTGACATTTTGACTCGCGTTGAAACATTTAAACTTGCACAGATGAAAATTTGCTTCTTGCATTGACTTTGTATCTAATCGCATAATGAGAAAGACATCCTCTCCGCATTTGGTCTGAACAAAGTGCAAAATTAAGTTTCCCCAAATCCTTAACACTTGATGACCCTTTTATTCCAAGCTTAACAAAGCCTGAGGTGGCCAATCTAAAAGGGAAATTAGAAAATGAACTTGTCATGCCAAAATTCCCTAAAGGCATAGCATCAGATTCAGTATAGTTATATTATAATATGTTAAACCAAATTCATTCATAATTAGAAAATTAGTTGAGGCCAAGATCTCAGGGTTTGCAAGAAATAGTAAAATGTTGTCAGCATATAAGTGTATCTTGTGTGTAGTTCTACCCGAAGTAAAAACCATGACTGGATTTATGATCCTCATCATGTTGTGTTGATGGTTGAACTGGTACAGAAACTTTCCCCACTAACAGTCTCTGTCCTGCAGGGCAGCATCTGCGGCTTCACCATCGTCACCGGCGGCGCTGCTCGTCTCGTTTTCGGATACGACAGCTACGGCAACACGTGCGGTCAACGCAACGAGCTGATCGAAGGCGTCCGGCTGAGCGGGCTCGACCACACCGACAGGAAGTACGTTTTATATACTAACTGTGTTGTATTATTCAATGTACTACTGCAATACTATTTAGTGTACTACTGCAATACTATTTAGTGTACTACTGCAATACTATTTAGTGTAATACTGCAATACTATTTAGTGTACTACTGCGGTACTACTCGGTGTACTACAGCGGTACTTTTAGTGTACTATTGCGGTACTTTTCAGTGTACTACTGCGGTGCTTTTCAGTGTACTACTTTTCAGTGTACTACTGTGGTACTTTTCAGTGTACTACTGTGGTACTTTTCAGTGTACTACTGCGGTACTTTTAGTGTAATACTGCGGTACTTTTCAGTGTACTACTGCTGTAAGGTTCGCTGGAACCGACAGGACTGAACCCAAAAGCACGACACAGAGACAGGCAGAATATGGTATATATCCTCTGAGAGAACTAATGAGGGAATGAGAAGCAGGTGAGGAGATGGGCTGTGGAAACCAGGTGAGGGGAATAAGGTGATTGCAGGCAGTGAGGATGAACCAGGATCTGAAATGATAAGAGAATTACTGACAAGGTGAAAACAAACTAATAGTGGGTGGAACGTGTGACAACTGTTTTACTTTCAGTGTACTACTGCGGTGCATTTCAGTGTACTATTGCGTTACGTTCAGTGTACTACTGCGGTACTACTCGGTGTACTACAGCGGTACTTTTAGTGTACTATTGCGGTACTTTTCAGTGTACTACTGCGGTACTTTTGGTGTACTTCTGCGGTGCATTTCAGTGTACTATTGCGTTACTTTTAGTGTAATACTGCGGTACTTTTCAGTGTACTACTGCGGTGCATTTCAGTGTACTATTGCGTTACTTTTAGTGTAATACTGCGGTACGTTTCAGTGTACTACTGCGTTACTTTCAGTGTACTACTGCGGTGCATTTCAGTGTACTATTGCGATACTTTTCAGTGTACTACTGTGGTACTTTTAGTGTACTACTGCGGTACTTTTAGTGTACTTCTGCGGTACTTTTAGTGTACTTCTGCAGTACTTTTCAGTGTACTATTGCGGTACTTTTAGTGTACTACTGCGGTACTTTTCAGTGTACGACAGCAATACTTTTCAGCGTACTACTGCGGTACTTTTCAGTGTACTACTGCGGTACTTTTCAGTGTACTACTATACTACTACGTTACTTTTAGTGTACTACAGTGAAACTTTTCAGTGTACTACTGCGGTACTCTTAGTGTACTACTGCGGTACTTTTCAGTGTACGACAGCAATACTTTTCAGTGTACTACTGTGGTACTTTTCAGTGTACTACTGCGGTACTTTTAGTGTACTACTGCTGTACTTTCAGTGTACTACTGCGGTGCATTTCAGTGTACTACTGCGGTGCATTTCAGTGTACTACTATACTACTACGTTATTTTTAGTGTACTACTGTGATACTTTTCAGTGTACTACTGCGGTACTTTTAGTGTACTACTGTGGTACTTTTCAGTATACTACTGCGGTACTCTTCAGTGTACTACTGCGGTACTCTTAGTGTACTATTGCGGTATTTTTAGTGTACTACTGCGGTACTTTTAGTGTACTACTGCGGTACTTTCAGTGTACTACTGCGGTACTCTTAGTGTACTATTGCGGTACTTTTAGTGTACTACTGCGGTACTTTCAGTGTACTACTACAGTACTTTTAGTGTACTACTGTGGTACTTTCAGTGTACTACTACAGTACTTTTAGTGTACTACTGCGGTATTCTTAGTGTACTATTGCGGTACTTTTAGTGTACTACTGCGGTACTTTCAGTGTACTACTGCGGTACTCTTAGTGTACTACTGCGGTACTCTTAGTGTACTACTGCGGTACTTTCAGTGTACTACTACAGTACTTTTAGTGTACTACTGTGGTACTTTTCAGTGTACTACTGTAGTACTTTTCAGTGTACTAATGTGGTACTTTTCAGTATAGTACTGCAGTACTTTTAGTGTACTACTGCGGTACTTTTAGTGTACTACTGCGGTACTTTTAGTGTACTACTGCGGTACTTTTAGTGTACTACTGTGGTACTTTCAGTGTAGCGCCTTGAGATTGCTTTTAGCTTTGAAAGGCGCTTTATAAATACAATTTATTATTACTTTTCAGTGTACTGCTGTGGTACTTTTTGGTAACATGGTGGTATTTATTTTGTATATATCAGTGGTATTTCTCTAGCTTATAAAGGTGGAATGTTTGTTTTACGGTGGTATCTTCAGTGTAAGATGGGGACAGTAGCAGCAGTGATTGTGTATCTGTCTCTTACTGTACAATGACTCTGCTGTGACATCATCTCAGTGAGACACTCACATCTGGACTACAACCTCTGTCTGTGTCACATTTAACTGATCTTTATTAGTGCGCTACACCTGTTTGAATGCACCTCTGCTCCAGACACGGAACATTGCTCCTTTCTTTCCGTACGACTCCTCCAGGTGACCTCACTAACAGGTGACTTCATTAACATACTGCGTGAGTGTCTGCTGAGCACAGACTGTTGTTGTTGGAGCAGAAGAAGAGTGTGAAGGACTCTTTGTTTACTTCTTCTCCCACGTCCACATTCTCCCACTTAACGTTATTCTCAATGTAGAATAGTTGTCGGTGTTTTTTACAGTTCAGGTGATGACACAAAATCTCTATAACTCCATATTCTACTTTTCAAACATTACTTTCATCGTCCATTAGTCTGCTGATTATTTTCTTGACTAAATGATTTGTGTGATTGAAAAATACTTTGTCCTTCAATTTATTTAATCCAACAGTCTGATTTATTATCACGTATACAGACATATACATATATACATACTGTACATATTCATATACATTTTTGAGAAGCATGTACCCGCAAATATTTGAAAAAAAAGACAAACAAAGCCGTTAATCGATTATGAAATTAGTTGATTAAATATCTTTTGGATCAACTCATTGTGAATAACGACATATAAAAATAATTGAGGAATAGAATCCACAACGCTGGTGAAGATCATAAACCTGCTTTTATCTTCAGTAATTAACGGAAACAGAAGATGCAGTTTAAGAAACAACTTGAAAGGACTGACTGAGCGCTCTTATTTTGAAGGAATGACTTCCTGTGCTCTGGTTGCAGATTTGTCTTCTTCCTGGATCCCTGTAACATCGACATTGTGCAGAGGAAGATCAAGTCTCTGGCTCTGTGCGTGTCTCTGTGTCCCAGCGAGGAGATGAAGACGTACCAGGACCTGAAGAGGTTCGCCATGCTCAACGGTGAGACGTCCGTAGCCCCGGGGCTGATGGGAAATGTAGTGTGTAAACTTTAGGAAGACTTAAATCAGAGTGAACGATCAGATTTCTCCGAGAGGATCGTAGTGGAAAATGTGTTTTACTTTTGAAACGAGCAGAAATAAGTCATAACAGGACGCGTTCGAGTGAATCTAATGCCGCACGTCACGAGTTGATGCTGAAACGAGAAACTGCTTTACATTACATTTATTAAACTTTTATCGACACTCACAATAAGTGGATCCAACCAAACAAGTGCAAGAATCTGCAGCATTTCATGCGCACATTTAATTTATTTTAGATTTTTAAAACATATTTATTAGCAGAAATCTAAAGGTTCAGTATTTCCATTGTATTCGTATTAAGCAAAAAAGCAATAACAACAAAAACAAAGTGTTCCCACAAATCCAAACTAACCAGAGAGCCTGAACGCTACATAACACCTTAAAGTCATGTTTCTGTAAAACTACATTTTCACTTTAATACATACAAGTTAAATGCATCAATGAGATAATATAAATCATGAACACGTGATATGAATAGTGACGACTATTAGTGTCGATGTAAAACTCTGGATTAGTCTTGGAAATAAGAACTGTCAGTTTTATTTTTGTATCAAGCAGAAATGTTTGCAGACAAACTTCCACAACTTCCTGCAGTGGAAAAGCAAAAAGAGCAAGTTGAGCTGAGTTAATGCAGCAACACCGAGTCATCCAGACGCTGCACGCCGTCACGTCATGCTGATGATTTAATGTCTGCAGACACAGTGTGACCTGACACAACACCAGTGTACTGTACACACACACACACACACACAGCAGTCACAAAGGCAGCATTAAGCGTCTGTATCGTTGGTGCCACTCGTCTCCGTCTGTGTTCACACATCATGTTCATGAAAGGAGTCTGTCACAACCACACAGAGCTGTTTCTGTTATTCTGTCCAGAGGAATCATCTCGAAATTAAACTTCTATTCTGCTTATCGCTTCCTAAATCACACACGTCTATACTTTACAGTCTGTGTGAAATCGTTAGCAGCTAACGCTAACGGAGGTTCCATAGAGTTTCATTATGGTGCATTCAGGCTCTACTCTTCTTGGTTGAAGGTAAATTATAACATCATGATGTGTTCAATGTAGTTTTTAATGAGAAACTTGAATAAGAAGAATCAGAATTGATGAAATCCAAACGATCCTCGAGGCTGGAGTCATTCAGCAGTTATGAAATACCTCTCAAATGTCTATATACTTAACAAGAGCCTTGCTAGCTTAGCATAAAGCCTGGAAACAGAAGGAAACTGCTAGCCTGGCTGTGCAAAAGCAGCTCTGAAGTTCTCTGATGATGAACATGTTGTTCTTGTTTCTATTTCAGGTTCCGAGTTGTGTTCCTACGAGTTAGCGGGTCATAAATATCCCGGTCTACCTGAGAGATTCTCTAAATGTCCCAAACTTCCTGTTCCACCCAGGTGTGTCCAAACATTCCCCCACACACCCGCACGACTCCCTGACCCCCGCAGTGTTTAACCTTTGACCCCACAGAGTTTTACCGCTGACCTTTGACCCCCGCAGTAAGCCGTTGCCGGTGTTTAACCGCTGCACTCCGGTGGATATTTCCTGCTATGCGAAGTTTGCGGAGGCGGTGGTGACGTTTGTCGGCGATCACAGCGTCCTGCACCGACTGATCGCCGGCGTCGCCGCCAGTAAAGAGATCATCATCGGCCTGTGTGTCCTCGCTCTGGGTGAGTCAGGGTTATGTTAGGGATATTATATACTTAAGCAATAGCTGACGACAGACTGTGGTATATGGTCATTACATCACAGGTAAGGGGCGTGGTACAACCCCCTTACCTGTGATGTAATGACCATATACCACGGTCTGAACTGAGCTATTGCTTTTATAAAACCAAGTGGGGCAATATGAAAGAAAAATACACACTCCAATTGAAATAGTTTTTATTATTAAATAATGATGTTCAACATAAAATAGTCCCTCCGCTGCCTTCTGCACAGAACATAGTGCGAGGTGGTTGCTATGCAACAACACTAACAGCTGCTCTGCACGTAGCTCTGCACGTGGTCTTTGAGGGTTTCTTCTCTGGAGGCACTGATGGATCCACTCCTCCAGAGCAACGCTTTGTTTCTTAACGGACGTCATTTAACAGCTGTAACGGTGTAGCTTTCTCTCAGACGCGGAGGGATACTGACTTGTTGTGAAAAATGACGACAATTCTACCCGTGATATACGCTCATTATACCACAGCTAAGAACCAATCAGATTACTTGATTTGACATGTCCATTTTCTAAATTTTTGTATATATATATATATATATATATATATATATATATATCATATCTGTATGCACATTTGCACCGCACTGTTGGCACTGAATCTATCTATATATATATATCTCAGTCCTCTCTATGTTATATTATATTGTTATTTTATATTATATTATATTATATTATTTTGATATTATGTTATGTCATATTATAATATATTGTATTATATTATATTATGTTTTATATAATCTCTCAGTCCTCTCTATGATCCTGATGGTGATCATCCGTTACATCTCGGCCGTCCTCGTCTGGATCCTCACCTCACTTGTCGTCCTTGGGTCTCTTGGTGAGCTCACTTCCTGTTTGTTTACACCCCCCCCCCCCCCCCCCCCGTGTGTTCAGTTGAGTGTGTAAACTGTGTGTGTTGCCTCAGCGGGGACCAGCGTCCTCTGGTGGCTCTACATCGACCACCGGCTGTACGGGAACGACACCAGCACCAAGCTGAAGGAGGATCTGAGGGAGGAGCCGAAGGAGGAGTTGGAGGTGCGCAGGGACAGCGGGCAGGCGCTGCTCGTCTACGCCGTCGCTGCCACCGTCTTCACCGTAAGAACATCTGCCATCCTTATTTATAAAGAGCCACAGCCTTAACTGCTGCTCCTGTGACATTTAAACATATTTAGATCAGGTGAATGTACTTTTACTTTTCTCATCTTTTCACTTATTTTTCCATTATTTTGGATATTTTTCCATTATTTTACCAATAATCTTCGGACATCTTTCACATATATTTGTATTATTCCTAATTGGTCTGATAGTTTTGGAAATGTTTCACATATTTGTAGGTAATAATTTTTCACATATTATATATTATTATAATCTCCTGACATTTTTCACGCACATTATCACATTGCTTTCTGTGTGCAGATCATCCTGCTGCTGCTCATGCTCTTCATGAGGAAGCGCGTGGCTCTCACCATTGCTCTATTCCACGTGGCGGGGAAGGTCTTCCTGCACCTGCCGCTGCTCAGCCTGCAGCCCTTCGTCACCTTCCTCGCGCTGCTGCTCTTCTGGATCTACTGGATTCTCGTGCTGCTCTTCCTGGGGACCAGCGGTCAGTCTTTCACTGTACTCGAGAAATAAATCCTAAAGTTTAGTTTTATTGAACAATGCTCATTTAACAGTTTACATTACAAAATGAAGATAAAATAATTCATCTGTGCTAAAAGATAGATTAAATATATATACAAGACTATATAGTATTTATATTTATTTAATATTTATGTAATATTGAGGAACATATTTGTTCAGGTGATCTATTTTTATTTATTATCTATTTAAAAAAAATGATTTATATGTCTTTATTATTCATATATAATATCAATATATTACTGCCCTCTGCTGGCTGAGGCGTCTCCACTTTCACTCTGAATCTGAATTTTTTCTGAATCTGCATTTCTTTTGACAGGGTGTTGCAAAGAATTACAGGCTAACATTTAAAATAATATTCAGGGCTTTAAACATTGTAGACGGAAAAACATGAAAATAATACCTGCAAATATTTCTCATTAAAACTCTTCATACCGGCAGCGATGTTCAGAGTGTTACACAGTTAGAGTGTATATATATACGGTAGTGTGACATGTGCCATGTGGCTGTGCAGGGAACCCGGTGCAGAACGAGGAGACGGCTCTGACAGAGTTCAGGCTGACGGGTCCGCTGCAGTACCTCACCTGGTACCACGCTGTGGGTCTGATCTGGATCACGGAGTTCATCCTCGCCTGCCAGCAGATGACTGTGGCCGGAGCCGTCGTCACATACTACTTCACTAGGTGAGTGTATACCTCACCAGGTGAGTCTGTACCTCTCCAGGTGAATCTGTACCTCACCAGGTGAGTCTATATTTAACCAAGTGAGTCTGCACTTCATCAGGAATGTGGACTTTGTGTTTCAGGGATAAGAACCGTCTCCCGGTGACGCCGATCCTGTCGTCAGTCGTCAGGCTGGTCAGGTATCACCTGGGAACCGTCGCTAAGGGAGCCTTCATTATCACGCTGGTGAAGATCCCCCGACTCTTCCTCATGTACATCCATAACCAGCTCAAAGGAAAGGTACAAAACTTTATTTACAATTTTATTAACAACCAACTGAAACGATATGAAACTTAACTTTATGATGTAATGATTGATTATACAGTTAGGTCCATAAATATTTGGACATTTTAATTTTCATCATTTTGGCTCTGTACACGACCAAAATAGACTTGAAATTAAACAATCAATATGTGCTTTAAGTGCAGACTTTCAGCTTTAATTTGAGGGTACTTATATTCAAATCAGATGAATGGTGGAAGAATTACAACACATTGTATACATGGTATCCCCTTTTTAAGGGACCAAAAGTAATTGGACAAAGTAACATAATCATAAATAATAATAATAATAATAATAATAATAATAATAATAATAATAATAATAAATTGTATTTGTAAAGCGCCTTTCAAAGCTAAAAGCAATCTCAAGGTGCTACAATGCAGGACAACAACAACAACAACAACAACAACAACAACAACAACAGACATAAGAGGTTACGGAAATGCTTTTTTGAAGAGAAAGGTTTTTAGGCCCTTCTTGAAGGAGTCGGTGGCCTGTGGAGACCTCAGGTGTTCTGGGAGGGAATTCCACAGGTGAGGAGCGGCTGAGCAGAAGACCCGATCGCCCATGGTGTGGAACTTGGTCCTGGGGGGGTGGAGCAAAGTTTTTTTAGAGGAGCGGAGGTTGCGTGTGGAGGTTTGTTGGGGGAGGAGTTCCTTGAGGTACGGAGGAGCATTTCCATGTATGCACTGATGGGTGAGTAGGGAGATGTTGTACTCAATAATCCTGAATGAGACCGGAAGCCAGTGGAGGGAGTGGAGAATGCGTGTGATGTGGTTATATTTTAACACCCTCATCAGGATCCTAGCGGCACTGTTTTGGATATATTGGAGCTTTTGAAGGCTCCCGCTTGGAATCCCGATGAGGAGAGCATTGCAGTAGTCCAACCTTGAGGAGACAACGGCGTGGACGAGTTGTTCAGCGTCTGACAGGGAGAGTGTGGGGTGGAGTTTTGCAATGTTCCTGAGGTGGTAGAAGGAGGTCTTGCACAGATGTTTGATGTGGGTGTCAAGGGTCAGATGAGGGTCAAATCTTACACCTAGGTTGGTGACTGATGGTGATAGGGGTATGTTTTGGCCAAAAAAAGTGATGTGGGTTATGGGGGAGGACTGGACCTGGTGTGGTGTACCAACTAAAATAGCCTCTGTTTTTGAGCTATTTAGTTGAAGGAAATTTTCTTTCATCCAAGCCTTTATCTCCTCAAGGCAGGTATTCAATGATGATGATGAAGATGATGATGAAGATGTCGACAGTGGGACTGCATGTGGCATCGGGTCGGTTTTTATATATAGCTGTGTGTCATCAGCGTAGCAATGGAATGGCATGCTCTTCTGTGGTATCGGTGTATGAAAGAGTTTGTGGCCTGAGGAGATGATTTATGGTGGAGTCCAGATTTTGTGAAACGCCTCTCCAGTACACACCCAGCTGCCTTCATGTTCCGTAGCTCTGAAATGAACCAGGGGGCTGAGCGTGAGAAGGTGACTGTCCGAGTTTTCACCGGAGCGTGGAGATCCAGGATATTGCTCAGTGTTCTATTGTAGAAATCCACTGATTCACTGACTGTTGTGAAGTTTGCAGAGGGGATTTGCTGGAGGTCCAACGTCATGATGTCTGTGTTGATGTTTTTAAAATTTCTGAAGTGAATTTGGCGTTTGGGCTTGGTCTGGTGAGACAATTTCAACTCCATTGAGATGACCTTGTGATCAGACACACCCAGATCGTACACCAACAGATTTTTAATGGGGACTGAGTCAGTGATGACCAGGTCGAGCGTGTGCCCCCTGGTGTGTGTGGGGACATCAACATGTTGTTATAGGTTGAGAATGTCCAGTAGTTGTAAGAACTCAGCTGCAGGGTGGCAGGAGAGGGTGTCGAATCCCCAAGTATGACAGTATTTGCAGATATGGTACAGAGTGAAGTGAGAAGTTCATTTATCTATAGAAATGCAGTCAGCCGAAGATATAAGTTGGATGTTTAAAGGTAACATCTAACAACAACAGACTTAAACTAGAACTAGAACTAGCAGGAGAAACGGCGAACAACAAACAACAACAGGAGTAGCGGCGAACAAGCAGCGCCAGCGTCCTCTCCTCAAATCAAATTGTCACTTTTAATATTTGGTTGCAAGTCCTTTGCAGTCAATGACAGCCTGAAGTCTGGAACCCATAGACATCACCAGACGCTGGGTTTGGTCCCTGGTGATGCTCTGCCTCTA
This sequence comes from Cottoperca gobio, assembly GCF_900634415.1. Lineage (NCBI taxonomy): Eukaryota > Metazoa > Chordata > Actinopteri > Perciformes > Bovichtidae > Cottoperca > Cottoperca gobio. The sequence goes on along the minus strand of NW_021166912.1, from coordinate 157,769 downwards.
CTGCAGCTGTCTTCAGTTCCTGCTTCTTCTTTGGGCAGTTTCCCTTCAGTTTTGTCTTCAGCAAGTGAAATGCTCACTTGGATTCAGGTCAGGTGATTGACTTGGCCATTGCAGAACATTCCACTTCTTTGCCTTAAAAAACTCTTTGGTTGCTTTCGCAGTATGCTTTGGATCATTGTCCATCTGCACTGTGAAGCGCCGTCCAATGAGTTCTGAAGCATTTGGCTGAATATGAGCATATAATATTCCCCGAAACACTTCAGAGTTCATCCTGCTGCTTTTGTCAACAGTCACATCATCAATAAATACAAGGGAACCAGTTCCATTGGCAGCCATACATGCCCACGCCATAATAATAATAATAATAATACATTGAATTTATATAACGCTTTTCAAGACCTCAAAGCCGCTTTACAATAGTATGGGAAGTGGGGGGAGGGGTTAGGACGAGGGAAGAAAGGGAAAGAGAAAAGGAAAAAAAGAAAATAATAATACGGTTAACAGGGGGCTAGTAAATGACAGTTGAGAAGAGGTGCGTCTTGAGAAGGGACTGAAATATGGAGAGGGACTGAGAGTCACGTATGTCTTGGGGGAGGAAATTCCAGAGTCTGGGTGCTGCCCTGGAGAAGGCTCTGTCTCCAAAGCTGCGCAGCTTGGATTTGGGGGTGGAAAGGAGACCAGCTGATGTGGATCTGAGGGACCGTGGGGGTTGGTAGGGGGAGATGAGGTCAGTGAGATAGGAGGGGGCTAGGTGGTGGAGGGCTTTGTAAGTGAGGACCAGGAGTTTGTAGTTTATTCGGAGGGAGACAGGTAGCCAGTGAAGTTCTTTGAGGACTGGGGTGATGTGGTGCCAAGATTTGGTGTGTGTGAGGAGTCGGGCGGCGGAGTTCTGGACCAGTTGGAGTCTGTTGATGGAGCTTGCGGTGATGCCATATACTTGGGAGTTACAGTAGTCAAGGTGGGAGGAAATGAAGGCGTGAATCAGTCTTTCAGCTGCTGGGCGGGTGAGAGATGGTCTGATTTTTGCAATATTGAAAAAGGAAGTTTTGACAATATGGTGGATATGGGGCTCAAGGGAGAGGGTGGGGTCGAAGATCACGCCAAGGTTGCGTGCCTGAGGAGAGGGGGAAACAGTGGTGCCGTCAATGGTGAGTGTCAGGTTAGAGGTTTTGCTGAGCCGATGACGAGGAGTTCAGTTTTGTTGCTGTTAAGTTTGAGGAAGTTATGTTGCATCCAATTTTTTGTTGCTGTGAGACATTATTTAATGTGGGAGAGGGGTGGGTTATGGGGGATTTGGTGCTGAGGTAGATCTGAGTGTAGTCGACATAGCAGTGGAAGTCCAGGTTGAAGTGGCGGAGTATCTGACCGAGGGGGAGGATGTAGATTGTGAAGAGGAGGGGGCCGAGTGCTGAATCTTGGGGGACGCCTTGGGTGACTGGTGCTGTGGCAGAGGAGTGGTTGTGATGGGAAATGAAGTAGGATCTGTCAGACAGGTAGGACTGGAGCCACCTGAGTGCAGTACCCTCGATACCGATGTCCTTGAGTCTGGAGAGCACGATGTTATGGCTCACGGTATCAAAGGCTGCACTCAGGTCAAGGAGGATTAGGATGTTGAGTGAACCGGTATCAGCAGAGGTGAGGAGGTCGTTGAGGACTTTGAGTAATGCCGTTTCTGTGCTGTGGAGGGGGCGAAAACCAGACTAAAGGGGTTCAAAAAGGTGATTGGCATGGAGGTGGGAATGGAGTTGTTTCGCAAAAATTTGTTCCAATGTTTTTGACAGGAAAGGGAGGTTTGAGATTGGGCGGTAGTTGTTGAAGAGGTGAGTGAGGTAGGGGCAGAGGACAGGGAGGCAGGACATCAGTAGTGGAATTGGAAGAGGGTTAAGGGAGCAGGTTGTGGGTTTGGAGAAGCTGATCAGTTGGAAGAGCTCAGTTCAACCAGGTTGAACTGGGAGAGGCGGCAGTGGGACGGGGGGATTAGGAGGTCCAGGGAGATTGGGGAAAGAGGCACAGTGGTGGAAGCTGGGGTAGGTGCTTCTGGTGGGGTACAGGGGATAGTGAGCTATTAATGTTGATTTTGTCTGTAAAAACTGGAGGAATGAGTCGCATAAAGCAGGAGTAGCAATGGTAAATTGTATGAGTTTGTGGTCTGAGAGGGGAAAGGGGCATGGGTAGAGGTAGAGGTCGAGTACTGGGAGGTTTGTTGAGCATACAAGGTCGATGATGTGTCCTTTGTCATGGATGGGGAAGGTGACATGTTGGGTGATAGAAAAATTGTCGAGTAGAGAATTCAGCTGAGAGTTTGCAGGTGGGGGAGTCCATGTGGATGTTAAGGTCACCGAGCAGTAACAGGCGTGGGGAGATGGATGAGGCTAGTGTGAGGAGTTCAGTAAAATCAGAGAGGAAGGAGGGATGAGGTTTAGGAGGCCGGTAAATGAGAATAACTGTCATTGAGGAGAGGGCTTTGAAGGCGAGGAACTCAAAGGATGGTACTGGGGGAGGGTTAGTTCTGTGATCCGGAAGTTCATAAGCCATAACACAACCATCACCATGCTTTACTGATGAGGTGGTGTGCTTTGCATCATGAACAGTTCCTTCCCTTCTCCATACTCTCCATTCTCTTCCATCATTCTGGTACAAATTGATCTTTGTCTCATCTGTCAGGATGTTGTTCCAGAATTTTACAGGCTTTTTTAGATGCGTTTTAGTAAACTCTAATCTGGTCTTCCTGTTTTTGAGGCTCACCAATGGTTGACATGGTGTGGTGAACCCTCTGTATTTACTCTGGTGAAGTCTTCTCTTGATTGTTCACTTTGACACAGATACACCCACTGTACCTCCTGGAGAGAGTTCTTGATCTGATCTGTTGTGAAGGGCTTTTTCTTCACCAGCAGAATTCTTCTGTCATCCACCACAGTTGTCTTCCGTGGTCTTGCAGGTCTTTTGGTGTTGCTGAGCTCACCAGTGTGTTCTTTCTTTTTAAGAATGTACCACACAGTTGATTTGGCCACACCTAATGTTTTTGCTGTTTCTCTGATGGGTTTGTTTTGATGTTTCAGCCTAATGATGTCTTTCTTCACTGATAGTGACAGCTCTTTAGACTTCATATTGAGAGTTGACCTCAACACATTCCAAATGCAAATACCACACTTGACATGAACTCTAGACCTTTTATCTGCTCCTAAATGAACTAACGAGGAAATAACACACACCTGGCCATGGAACAGCTGAGTAGCCAATTGTCCATTTACTTTTGGTCCCTTAAAAAGGGGATACCACGTATAAAATGTGTTGTAAGTCCTCTACCATTCACCTGATTTGGATGTAAATACCCTCAAATTAAAGCTGAAAGTCTGCACTTAAAGCACATATTGATTGTTTAATTTCAAGTCCATTGTGTATATAACTGTATATGAATAAATATATTATACAAGCTGTTGTTGTGTTTCAGGAGAATGCGTGCGCTCGCTGCATGCTGAAAACATGTATCTGCTGTTTGTGGTGTTTGGAGAAGTGCCTCAACTATCTCAATCAGGTAACAAACAAACACCTCCAACTATTCTTCTTCTTCTCCTCCTCCTTCTTCTTCTCCTTCTTCTCCTCCTTCTACTCTTTCACCTTCTTCTTCTCCTTCTTCTCCTCCTTTTCCTTCTTTTTATCCTTCTTTTTTTTTCTTTTTCTTCTTTTTCTCCTTCTACTTCTCCTTCTTCTCTTTCTTTTTCTTCTTCTCCTTCTTCTTTCTTCTTCTTTTCTTCTTCTTTCTTCTTCTTTCTTCTTCTCCTTGTAATTGCTCTTTCTTTTTCTTCTTTTTCTCCTCCTTCTTTTTCTCCTCCTACTTCTCCTTCTTTCTTCCTCTCCTTCTTCTTCTTTCTTCTTTTCCTTCTTGTACTTCTCCTTCTCATTCTTTTTTCTTCTTGTCCTTCTGCTTCTTCTCCTTCTCTTCCTTCATCTCTTTCTTCTTCTTCTCGTCCTTCTTCTCATTCTTCTTCCCCTTCTCCTCCTTCTTCTTCTCCTCCTTCTCCTTCTTCTTCGTCCTTCTTCTCCTTCTCCTGCCGGCGCAGGCGGCGGAGGCGGCGGGCGTCGGGCGCCGGCGCCGGGGGGCTCCGGGGCGGGGGCGGCGGGCGGGGCGGCGGGGGCGGCGCCGGCGGGGCGGGGGCGCCGGCGGGGGCCCGCCGACGCGCCGGCCAGGCGGCGGAGCGCGGCGGGGGCGGCGGCGCTCGCGAGGCGGCGGGGGCCGGCGGGCGGCGGCGCCGGCGGGGGCGGGCCGGCGCGACGGCGGGCGGGGGCGGCGTGGCGGGGAGTGCGGCGGCGCCGGCCGGACGGCGCGCCGGCGCCGGCGGCGGGCCTGCGGCTCCGCGGCGAGGCGCCGGCGGGGCCGGCGGCGCCGGCGGCGCCTGCGCTCCGGAGCACGGCGGCGCCGGCGGGAGGCGGCGGCGCGCGGGCGGCGGCGCCGGCGCCGGCGGCGCGGCGGAGGCGGCGGGCGCGGGCGGCGCCAGGGGCGGCGGGAGGGAGGAAGGAGGCGCAGGGACGGCGCAGGGGACGGCGACGGGGGACGGCGGAGGAGGCGGCGACGGATGGAGCGGAGGGAGGAGGCGGAGGAGGAGGGGGGGGGGAGGAAGGGCGGGGAGGGGCGTAAGGAGGGGAAGGAATAGGGGAGGAAAGAAGGCGTGAGATGGAGGGAGCCGAGGGAGGAGGAGCGAGCCGGAGGAGAAGAAGGCGGATGGAGGAGCGGCGCCGGAAGATGGAGGCGTGGGAGGAGAAGGGGCGAAGGAGAGGAGGGAGGAGGCGAAAGGAGAAGGAGAGGGAAGGAGGGAGGCGGGAGGAGGGGAGGAGAAAGGAGGGGACGGCGGGGGAGGAGGCGAAGGCGGGGGAGGACGGAGGCGGCGGGCGCAGGAGGCGGGGCGACTGAGGGGACTGGCGAAGGCGCATGAGGCGGGGGCGGCGGGGACGGGAGAGGAGAGGGGAGCACTGAGAGGTCAAGGAAGAGAGAGAGAGGAGGAGAGGCCCGGAGGAGCAGGAGGGATCACCGGAGAAGCATGAGGCGGCGAAGGAGCAGAAGGAGACCGAGGAAGGAGGAGAAGGAGAAGAGGACGGAGCCGCGGGAGAAGAGGAGCCGTATGAGCCGCGCGCGGATGGGACCTGCGCCAGCGGCGGCGCAAGCAGCGTTCGGAGTGTATTAGCGGGAGGCGGAGCCGTCGGCGGTGCTGCGTATCCTTAGAAATAGTCTGTACGTCTACTGATGTATGAGGCGTCGTTCGCTGGAGGCGAAAGTGGGGATCATTCTTCCTTCTTCTCCTTGTACTTCTCCTTGTACTTCTCCTTTTTCTTCTCGTCCTTCTTCTCCTTCTTCTTCTCCTTCTTCTCGCTTCTGATCTGCTTTCGTTCTTTTTCGTCTCATTAGCCTCGTATTTTTAGACTGCTGGTGCTACCGGCTTTATGTTGTTCGCCTGTATAACGTTGTGCTACCTTGTAGAGTGACTTGAGGAGGTAGGATGAGACGGATGGGAAGGCTATGTCTGGTTATTAATTCTTTTATTCTTATGTATTATTATCCTTTTTTCCTATTTTTCTTCTCTTCTTGTCTCCTCTTTCTTTTTCTCCTTCTCTTCTCCTTCTCCTTTTTCTTTTGTCCTCTTTGCTTCTTCGGAGGAGGGAGGAAGAAGAGAAGGGAGCGGAGAAGGAGAAGGAGGAGGAGAGGGAGGCGGAGGCAGGAGCAGGCGAGGCAGGCGACCGCGTCGGATAAGGAGAGGGGGCGGGGGGAGGCGACGTAGGGACGGCGGCGATGCGGAGGAGCGGGAGGCGGAGAAGGGAGGCGAGGAGGGTAAGGAGAAGGCGGGGGAGGAGAGGCAGGCGAGGAGGAAGAGAAGGGGGAGAAGGAGAGGCAGGCGGAGCGGGCGGATCAGGGAGGAGGCGAAGGCGGCGGAGGCTGGGAGTGGGGGATAGGCGGAAGCGACGGCGGAAGGAGGAGAAGGAGGGGACGGAACGGAGGTGGAGGAGAGTAAGCGGAGGGAGGGGAGGGGGCGGAGCGGAAGGAGGAGAAGGAGAAGAGAAGGAGAGAGGGATGACGGTAGCAGGCGGAGGGAAGGCGGAGGCGGAGCGGAAGGAGACGGAGGCGGATAGGAGGGGAAGGGAGGAGGCCGGAGACGGGGATGGAGGAGCCTTAGCGTGACGAGGCGGCGAAGAGTGGGATTCTTCTCTTTGCTTCTCCCTTGTTCTCGTCCTTAGCTTCTTCTCCATCTTCTCCTTCTCTGTCTCTTCTCTCTTGTCTTTAGACGCTCCTTCATTCTCTGGCTTCTTATCCGGTCAAGTCCCTTTTCTTCGTTATTCTCCTTCTCATTCTTCTTTCTTCCTCGCCTCGTCTGGTCCTTCGTTCTCGGGCAGCTTTCTCGTCTACTTCTTTGCTCAATCTTTTCTTTATTCTTCTTGTAAGTTGTGACTTAGACTTTGGTCGGTCACGGCAGGCGGCTGGCTCTCCTCGGGCGGCTTCTGATCGTCACTGCTGGCTACGCCTGAGGCTTCTTCGCTTACTCCTTCTCTTTCTGCTTCTTTCGTATCCTTCTTCTACTGATCCGTCTTTATATTCTCCTTATACGTGAGGCTCCTTCGTCTTCTGCGTAGCCGTCGTGGGCGTCGCTGTCCTGCGGCTGGCGGCTTCACTGGTCTCTTCTCCTAACAGATGAGCCGGTTGGCGGTCTCGGCGCAGGACTGCCGGCGGAGGCGACGTCTCGCCGGCGTCGTCGCGTCCTCTGATGCCGTGCTCGTGGACTAATTGAGTGAGGCGCCGTAGGAATGAGAAGGAGCGCCGTCTGTCTTCGGCTTGCTGCATGATCCGGCTCGGATTCGAGGAGGAGGAGCCGTCGGGTACGAGCACCGGATGGTTGAGTCTCGTCCTTCTCTTATACTCTTTCTTCTTCTCTTTCTTCTCATTTCTTTTCTCTCCGTCTGCTATTATCTTCCTGCTCGTCCTCCTGCTCTTCTCCTTATTAGGTCAGCCTCTCTTCTGTTCCGGGCCTTCTGCTTCTTCTTCTCCTTCTTGCTTCGTCTTGGTCCGGCGGCTCTTTCTCCTTTTCGCCTCGTCGTTCCTCCTTCTCTTCTTCTTCTCATCCTTTCGCTTCTTCTTCTCCTGCTTTCTGCTGTCTTCTTTCCTTCTTCTCCTTCTCTCCGTCTTCTCTGTCGCCTTCTCCGTGCTCTCTTTCTTCTTCTCTTTCTCCTTCTCTTCTGCCTCTGAGCAGCGGTAGTCTGCGGACTACTGTTCTCGGTCGTCTTCAGCTGCTTGGACTGTTCCTTCTCCTTCGTCTCTCCTACTGCGGCCTCCCCGTCTGCTTCTTCGAGGACTTCTTCTTGCTCCTTCTTCGGCTCCGCTTTCTTAGTTCAGTCTGTCTTTGGGTGAGCCTTCTCCTTCGGGAGACGGAGACGGCTTGGTGCTTCTGTCCTGTCGCTGCGACCATGCGTCTCTCTCTTCTCCCGTTCTAGTCTCCTCCTTTGGTGCTTCTTTCCTTTCTCTTCTCCTGCTTCTCCTTCGTCTTTTCTCCTTCTCGTTCTCTTTCGTCCTTCTGCCTTCTTATTCTCCTTCTTTCTTACTTCTATCTTCATGCTTCTAGGCAGGCGGAGGCGCGAGGCTCCTGCGCGTTGCGGAGCTTCATTCCATGCGTCGCATTCTGTCGTCGTGCGACGGCTCAGGCTGGCGACGCTTGGGGGAGCCGGGGGAGGGGGAAGGCGTCTGGGCGGAGGAGCGGGGAGGAGGCGACGGCAAGGCGTACGGGGCGGAGGCGAGGCGCTGCAGCGGAGTGCGACGGATGCGGAAGGAGGGGCGCGGACGGCTTGCTCAGTCGGCGGGGCCTCCTTCGCGGGAGGAGACTCGGCCGGAGGAAGACGGAGGGCCGAGGCGGAGCGTGAGGGGAGCAGGAGCAGGAGGGCGGAGGAGAAGGAGGGGTAAGGAGCCGGCGTTGGATGGAGAGGCCGGATAGTCGACGAGGGAGGAGGAGAGGGAGGAAAGGGAGGAGAGCAGAAGGCGGCGGCGGAGCGGACGGGAAGGCGCCGGCGGGGAGAAGGCGGCCGGAGGAGGAGAGGAAGGCGGCGAGGCAGCAGGAGGCGACGGAGTGCGGGGGACGAAGGAGACGGGGAGGCGAGAAAGGAGGAGGAGGTAGGAGAAGGAGGAAGGAGGAGGGAGAAGGAGGAGAGAGACAGGAGGCGACGGAGGAGGGGAAGCAGAGGGGGGGATGGAGAAGCAGGCGGAGGAGGAGGAGAAGAGGGAAGGGGAGGAGGGAGGGAAGGAGGAGAAGGAGAGGAAGGAGGAGAGGAGAAGGAGAAGGCGGCGAGGGGCCGGCGGAGGAGAGGGCGAAGTGCGGCGGAGACGCGGAGACAAGGGAGGAGGAGAGGAAGAAACGGCGGGAGGGCCGGAGGCGAAGGCGGGGGACGGGCGGAGCAGAGGAGAGGAGAAGGAGCAGAAGGGGAGGAGGCAGGAGCGGAAGGAGGGGGCGCCTGAGGGAGGAGAAAGAGGGAGGAGGAGAAGAGGGGAGGGCGACGGAGAAGGAGGGGAAGGCGCCGGCGGGGGAGGAGAGGAAGGAGCAGGAGAGGAAGGGAGGAGGAGAGAGAGGCGACGAGGAGGCGGAGAAAAGGAAGGGGGATGAGCGGAGGCGAGGAGAGGAGGCGCAGGGAGGGGAAGAAGGAGAGGGGGAGGAGGCGAGTCCGGAGGAGGCGGCGGCGAAGGAGGAAGGAGGAGAGGAAGAGGAGGAGAGGGAGAAGGAGAGAATGAGAGGAAGGGAGGGAGAGGAAGGAGAGGAGGGAGGGAAGGAGGAGAAGGAGGAGAAAGAAGAAAGAGAAGAGGAAGGAGGGGGCGCGATGAGGAGAAGGAGGAGCAGGAGGAGAAGCAAGAAGAAGAAAGAAGAGGAGAAGGACGGGGAGGGAGGAGGGCGGAGAAGGAGGGAGAAGCAGGAGAAGAGGAAGGAGGAGGACGAGGGAGGAGTAGAAGGGAGAGGGAGGAGGAGAAGGGGAGAAGAAGGAGGAGAAGGAGGAGAAGAAGGAGGAGGAGCGGGAGACTGCGGAGGCGATGGGAGGAGAAGAGGGGGAGAAGGAGAAGGTAGAAGGAGCGGGAAGGAGAAGGAGAAGAAGGAGAGGCATGCGAGGGGCCTTATTCTCGTGATGCCGTATGGCTTTTCTTCGCCGCCTTTCTCGTGCTAATGTCTTCCCTCTTCTTTACTCCTTTTCTTTCTCCTTTTCTCCTTCTCTTTCTCCTTCTCTTCTCCTTCTTCTTCTCCTTCTTCTCTTCCTTCCTCTTCCTTCTTTTTCTTGTTTTTATGGTGTGCTTTATTACCCAGAATGCATATGCAGCCACGGCCATCAACAGCACCAGTTTCTGCACGTCTGCACGTGATGCCTTCGTGATCCTGGTGGAGAATGCACTGCGCGTCGCCACAATCAACGCCATTGGAGACTTTGTGCTCTTCCTGGGGAAGGTGAGCTGAATCTGACATTTATATAAATATTCTTCTCAAACATAAAACATAGATAAGTTAAGTTCCCCCCCCCCCCCCCCCCCCACACACACACTCTGTTCCTCAGATCTTGATCGTGACGTCGACAGCGTTCGCCGGCGTGCTCCTGCTGAACTACCAGCGGGACTACGCGGAGTGGCTGCTGCCGCTCGTCATCGTGTGTCTCTTCTCCTTCTTGGTCGCTCACTGCTTCCTGTCCATCTTTGAGATCGTGGTGGACGTCCTCTTCCTCTGCTTCGCCATCGACACCAAGTACAACGACGGCACCCCGGGGAAGGAGTTCTTCATGGACAAAGCTCTGATGGTGAGAAAATATGAACTTTTAACGTCCGAGAAGATGTTTGTGCATCACATGACAAATGTTTTTCAGACCTCAGCTTAACATCAATAAATACATAAATAAATATCTAAATCTGCTCACGAAGAATAATCACATCACGTCTGATCCTTTTTAAACGATCCAAAACCAAATGTTTACTTCATAGATAAACATTAGTCAAAATATTCACTTTACAATCCTCAAATAACTTTATCATTGAAGTCATTTTTATAAAGCATAAATTCTAATAATTCACTCATTTCAATTCTCAGACATTTTATAGTTCAAACGATGAATTAGAATAATTGTTATTTAAGCGCTGAATCAGTTTCTGGTCACAAGATATTTTAATTGTTCAATCATTTAGTGTTAGTGCATATGTTATAACTTTAGTAGTGGAACGTCAGCTCCTATAATAAGTGTTTAATAAAGTTTGTGTCCAAAACTGCTATATAAACTATTTGTACAGTTTTTCTCGTAGCCAATCACAGCAAGCGTTCTTAGATTTAATTCGACGTGATTGGCCCACAGCAGCTCCAGTCCGTGTCAAAGCATCGGTCAGCTGTTTAATACATGTTTTTAAATAAACACTTTCAAATGTAATTGTGACAAAATCATTGTATTGGGAGCAGAGGTGACGCAATATAACACGATGGTATCAAACTGAGAACTTTTTATCACTTTAACGTTACTGACATTGTTTTTAAACGAAACCCCAATGTTTACAACAGCGACCTCATTTTTTCTTAATAATCATTTGGCTTCCCTGTTTTTTCCCTCCCCATGTGACCCCTCCCCATGTGACCCCGCCCCTCCCCATGTGGCCCCTGCAGGAGTTCGTGGAGAGCAGCCGGCGGTTGGAGCGGGCGGCGAAAAGTGGGCGAAGCCGTGTGAAGGAGGCGGTGTCGGAGGGGGCGGAGATGAAGCCCATGGTGAGTGACAGCGAAGTGGGCGTGGCCAGGCGGACAAGCTCATCGTCAGAGGAGGAGGGGGTGGGGCAGGATGGGGGCGGGGTTGAATGGGAGGAGCTCCAGGAGTTCCAGGTGTACTACCTGCTTGTGGGTGTGCTGGTGGACTGGCTGCTGACGGAGCAGAGAGGCTTCGTCCTCTGCCTCAGCGAGGACGTCGTCCTCTTCCTCTGCGTCTACCTGCCCACCTCCACCCTCTTCCTGTTCGTCAGCCTGCTGCATGCACCGCCAAGCCCCGCCCCCTCCACGCCCAGCACCAAGTCAGCCGCTGTCTCCCCTGAAAGCTAACACACGTGTGCTAACTGATGCATGCTAACTGAACTAACGGACACGCATGCTAACACGTGCTACCTGACGCATGCTAGGCCAACTCATTCCCTTCATCATCATCTTCATCTTCATCACTCGGACCAGAATCTTCATTGACTTCCTGTTTATTTGTAATATTTTTTTTTACTTTTGTAAATTTATATTTAAAACGTTTTTAAAGTTATTTTGCAGCTGTTTTTCTGTTCGGCCTTATTTCTCACCGCAGTGCTTTCAAAGGAATATGATAACAGATGATCATTTTAAAGAGGAAGTGTAACTTTAAGGACTCTCAGATGATCAGGGAAGGAGGAGGCTTCGGTGTTGACACGAACTTTGTGAGCGGAGCCCTGAAAGATTTAACTGACTCATCTGGTGCTCCTGCGTTTTAAATACCCCACAGAAGAAGGGTTTTCAGAAATGTTCAATATTTAGTCTTGTAATGTAATCTTGTATTTTACAGATTACATTTCTATTTCAGTAACTTTAGATGAAATGGCCTCCAAAACATTTTATATTATTTCCCAGCAGAAGATGTAGAAACAGGCTCCTGTATGAACCTGAGAAAGAAACTTAATATAAATAAAGATTACATTATAGCAACATCTAGGAGTTTATTCTGCTTATTTAAATCAGATTTATCCTTTGACCGCAAACTTTGTAATCACTCATCTGTGTTAACGAATTTCAACAAAGAGACAAAACTACTACAAAGAGACACAACTCCTACAAAGAGTCAAAACAACTACAAAGAGACAAAACGACTAAACGACTACAAAGAGACAAAACGACTACAAAGAGACAAAACGACTACAAAGAGACAAAATGACTACAGAGACAAAACTACTACAAAGAGACAAAGAGACAAAACTACTACAAAGAGACAAAACTACTACAGAGAGACAAAACGACTACAAAGAGACATAACGACCACAAAGAGACAAAACGATCACAGAGATACAAAATGACTACAAAGAGACAAAAGGACTACAAAGAGACAAAAGGACTATAAAGAGACAAAACTACTACAAAGAGACAAAACGATTACAAAGATACAAAATGACTACAGTGACAAAACTACTACAAAGAGACAAAACAAATACAAAGAGAAACAAACTGACAAAATGACTACGAAGAGACAAAACGAATACAAAGAGACAAAACGACAACAAAGATACATAACGACCACAAAGAGACAAAACGATCACAAAGATACAAAATGACTACAAAGAGACAAAAGGACTACAAAGAGACAAAAGGACTATAAAGAGACACAAAACTACGACAAAGAGACACAAAACGACTACAAAGAGACAAAACTACTACAAAGTCAAAACGACTACAAAGAGACAAAACGACTACAAAGAGACAAAACGAATACAAAGAGACACAAAATGACTACAAAGACACACAAAATGACTACAAAGAGACAAACAACTACAAAGAGACACAAAAGGACTACAAAGAGACAAAAGGACTATAAAGAGACAAAACTACTACAAAGAGACAAAACAACTACAAAGAGACACAAAATGACTACAAAGAGACAAAATGACTACATACAACAAAACTACTACAAAGAGACAAAACAAATACAAAGAGAAACAAAATGACAAAATGACTACGAAGAGACAAAACGAATACAAAGAGACAAAACGACAACAAAGATACATAACGACCACAAAGAGACAAACGATCACAAAGATACAAAATGACTACAAAGAGACAAAAGGACTACAAAGAGACAAAAGGACTATAAAGAGACACAAAACTACTACAAAGAGACACAAAACGACTACAAAGAGACAAAACTACTACAAAGTCAAAACGACTACAAAGAGACAAAACGACTACAAAGAGACAAAACGAATACAAAGAGACACAAAATGACTACAAAGACACACAAAATGACTACAAAGAGACCAAAACAACTACAAAGAGACAAAACGATTACAAAGATACAAAATGACTACAGCGACAAAACAACTACAAAGAGACACAAAAGGACTACAAAGAGACAAAAGGACTATAAGAGACAAAACTACTACAAAGAGACAAAACTACTACAAAGAGACACAAAATGACTACAAAGAGACAAAACTACTACAAAGAGTCAAAACGACTACAAAGAGACAAAATGACTACAAAGAGACAAAACGACTACAAAGAGACAAAACGACTACAAAGAGACAAAACGATTACAAAGATACAAAATGACTACAGAGACAAAACTACTACAAAGAGACAAAACTACTACAAAGAGACATAACGACCACAAAGAGACAAAACGATCACAAAGATACAAAATGACTACAAAGAGACAAAAGGACTATAAAGAGTCACAAAACGATTACAAAGAGACAAAACGAATACAAAGAGACACAAAATGACACAAAATGACTACAAAGAGACAAAACTACTACAAAGAGACAAAACTACAGCAAAGATACATAACGACCACAAAGAGACAAAATGATCACAAAGATACAAAATGACTACAAAGAGACAAAAGGACTACAAAGAGACAAAAGGACTATAAAGAGACACAAAACTACTACAAAGAGACACAAAACGACTACAAAGAGACAAAACTACTACAAAGTCAAAACAACTACAAAGAGACAAACGAATACAAAGAGACACAAAACGACTACAAAGAGACAAAACAACTACAAAGAGACACAAAATGACTACAAAGAGACAAAATGACTACATACAAACAAAACTACTACAAAGAGACAAAATGACTACAAAGAGACACATAACGACCTCAAAGAGACACATAACGACCTCAAAGAGACACATAACGACCACAAAGAGACAAAACGACTACAAAGAGACAAAACTACTACAAAGAGACAAAACGACTACAAAAAGACAAAACGACTACAAAGACACAAAACGCTTACAAAGAAACACATAACGACCACAAAGAGACAAAACGATCAGAAAGATACAAAATGACTACAAAGAGACAAAACGATCACAAAGATACAAAATGACTACAAAGAGACAAAACAACTACAAAGAAACTCAGAAAATATGATAATGTAAAACATAATAGTTAGTTAGTGTGGGAATGGACATGTGACCTGACATGTGTTTCTGAAATCATGCTCTGACTGTTTACCACCTGACTACCCATGATGATTCACTCTGCCCTCCATTTTGTTTTTGTGACCGTGATGAAACTTTTAACCTTTGTCCTCGTTTCCTGTTTCAGGCTCCGGGGACGAGTTCAGCTTGACCAAAATCAGCCAATGGGACTTCTTAAAAAAAAAAGAGACATTCCAAATGTTTATTTTTGCCAACGTGTAACATGTTTACTATGGTTTCACTCCAGGGAAAACAATATTTTAATAAGAAACTGTAAAAACGTAACAATGTAATGAAGCACTTTATATTGAAGCGCTGCAGATTTTCAACCGGCTGATGCATTTTTTCGTAGTGATGTCCTTTTTTATAATGTGTCACAAACTCATCGATCACACTTCAGTTCCTAACAGTTTTACAGCGTTTTCTTTTTTATCAATGTTTTTGTTCTGGACTGTGATGTCATCATAGGGGCGGAGTCTATGGGCAGGAACTCCTCGTCTGATTGGCTGATAAAAATCTGGGTCAGCTGACACATCAGAAAAATAAGTGATAATATCTGTTAGACTCAAACTGACTGCAGACCAGCATCCAGCAGTCTATCGGGCCACGGGTTGAAACCACAGCATTTAAGGTAACTTCATTTCTTTTCAATCTGGACCCGATTTTTCACTAATATTATTAGTATTATAATATTGGTTAGAACTAGATTTCAGTTTTAGACTCGTGTGAGCCAAACATCTCCAATTAGTCCGAAAGTCGTTTTGTTTTTATCCAACAAATATTATCATATTCAGTTTGTTGATCCAGGAGAAGTCACATGTGGTGTTCCATAGGGATCAATCTTAGCACCACTACTGTAATATGTCAATTATATTAAATCTGCAGCTCTTTCTGTATGCTGACGATTCAGCTGAAATACTTTATTGTCTACTTTTTGTGTGCAATAGGCAGAAATCTGTCTTTGGTTTGCATTTTTCAGAAAAGATGGATGTATTCATTTCCAAAATTCACAACATGTTTTTATCTAAACAAATATTCTGCTTCAGAGACTTTGAAAGTAAAAAAAAAGACATATAGTACAGACTTAAATAAAATTCAACGCAGCTTTGGTCTTTTTTTGGAGCGAGTGAGGATCACCCTGACGACACTCTTTATTGGTCCAGTATTGAGAGAGAGCACTGCAGTGTAATCGTGAACATACTGACGGCTCAGACTGTTGTTAGAAGTTTGGACTACATTATGGAGAAACTGAAATAAAAACCTGTTTCTTTACCTTGATCCTCTCTGTGTGTTGTTGAGTCTAAAGTCTTGCTCAACGAGAAATCTCTTCTGAACTCCGACGTCATATCCACAATGCAGCGCTCTCTCTCTCAATACTGGACCAATAAAAAACTCCATCAGACACTTAGACACAGAAAGATGAGGAAATAGGCTCCAGGTTGAAAAATATTGAAGTTACCTTTAAACAGACAGATGCCATAGTTTATCTCCGACCGCTGAGCCCATCGTGACATAAAGCCAGCTGATCTGTCTCCATAAACCGTCGCCTGGATTCAACTTCCTGTCACCTCTTCACCCTCATCAAAATCCAGAGAAGAAGAAGTGTGTGGGAGGTGACGGCTGAGTTCAGACAGTCAGCAATAAAACAAACTGCATCATGGGACGACGACAACATCAACAACAATAAGTCTTCCTGCTTCTGTTTGTTTTGAGGTATTATTTACTTATTGTCCAACACAAGGCAACTGATTGGGCAACAAAAAGTCAACACTCATGTCTCATCAGCTGTTTGTGTCCGTCAGCGTAGTTTGTCAGCATTAGGCGGTTTAGGCTAACCTTTCCGCTGTAATCCTCCAGTAAACAGAGGAAACATTTAACATCTACGAGAGAAAAATATTTTAATTCTTCACGTTTCGTGCTGTATATAATTATAAATCAGCAGAAACAGCTGATCATGTGACTTAAATGTTCGTCACAACTTATTCTGTAAAGGAGTTTTTTAGCATCAGTGCATTTTACACAATGAAGAAAACACCAAGAGAGAGTTTTTCTAATGCGATACTTCAAAATGTGGATTAAAAAAGTGAATGGAAACATGACGTCTCAGCTGTGGACCTTTTGAGTTTGTCTCACGTTTCCAGAAACATACAGAAATCCATTAGTGGTGACTAAATGTTGACACGTGTTGAGGGCGACTCGTGTTGCTTTGTTGTCCAACTTGTTGTCCAACTTGTTGTCCAACTTGTTGCCTTGTTACCTTGTTGCGCTGCAGGTTGAATCCAGACGTCCAGACTTTGAATAAATCTCTTGTTTCCACGCAGATTACCTGAAGTATTAAAACTAACTGACTCTGTGTGGTGACACTTTGGTTCTGAATAATCAGTCGTTTTATTTCTGTCGCTAAATACTACAATACCAATGACCCTCAGCTGCAGTGGAGATGTGTAAGAGACTTTAAGCAGCGAAGGCGTTCCAGAAACTTCTTCTGAACTGTGTCTCTGAACTTAGATCACTTTATAGATGCTCCTGCATTTCATTTTGATCAACCAACACGTAGCCTAAGCTAACTGGTTAGCTGTTACGTTTAGCTGCCGCTCAGTGATTCAGCGGAGGTTAGCTAGCTCATGTCATGCAAGAGGGTTCATGGGTAACAGTGAGCTTTTTAAAAAAACGTTCAAAACATTATCGAACAATAATTTGGCGGCCCCACTGTAGTAACTGAGGACCCCCTAGGGGTTGCAGACCCCCCGTTGAAGACCCCTGCTCTGGAAGAGTTTAATATCAGAGGATATACTGTACGACACGGGGGTGAGAACAGCTGTTAACTTCAACCAGGAGGCAATTGGTTTTTAACAGAAAGAAAACCTGACAATCTGGAGAAACTTATTTGAAAGTTATCTAAATCATTTTTAAATTTAAAATGTTCTTAAGACTAGACTGTCAAAATGTAAAAACAACGTCAAAAATAAAAAGTCAAATAAACGTAGGCCTGGCTAGCTTCTTTCTGAGGTCGCCCAGCTGTTGCGATGGTAACGTGTAGGAATGTTCAAATTAGAGCGTATCTGTTTTTTGAAGAACATTTTTGAGTTTTTTTGTCAGAGACGATAAGAACGTATAATTACCTGCTCACACTTTGACGTATTGCTGGGAAATGCTACAGGAAGAGTCCAGGTAGAATCATGCATGCACTAAATGTTCTGAGAAAGGAAATGTTCGTTAACATGCATCATGATACATACATACATACACATACACACTCTGATTATCTCCAAACAGATGCTTCTGTTTCCATGGCATCATGAGTATTACTGTGCAGTAAATAAAGAGTCGGTGCAGCTGGATGTTTGGATTCAGCCTGTTTCTGCAACGTCAACGTTTGTGATAAATCTGAAGAATTTCCGTCCAGGTGTTCCTGAGATATCGTGTTCACGAGAATGTGACAGACGTTTCTTATCCGCCTCGAATCCAAGCCCTGCGCTTCAACGCTGTGAAACGAAGGTTTAGGCAACAAAAACTATTAGTCAGTGTTAGAAAAAGCTTTGGCCGTAACGTCACATGACGTAGGGTCGCTAAACAAACGTGACTTGTTTCACATGGGACACAAACAGCAGGGAGACCCTGTTTGTTTGACCCTATGGGGACTTTAACTCGTTATCATTAATGGCCGCTTGATATATTACGTCACTTCAAAGTATCTGTGGTTTGCACAAACGTACAATGCCCACATCTTTTCTCATATGCGGGAACGTTTTCTTGACTTCCGCGTTGATGTCTCCACCGTCGGACTGTTATCATTCAAACTGCATTTAACATGTTCGTCTCCGTTGGTTGTTTTGAGCTGACGGCCTTCACCCATCTTTCACGACGTTTGTATCAACAACAGCACGAACACACGGGCTAACACCGACGGGAGCATCCCTAGCTGTGGTGAAGTTTTCTAACTTTAGTTTTGTGGTTTTAAATAACCCACGTGAATCTGAAGACTGTTTCCTGGCTTGTTGTAGAGAAGCTGATCCAGAACAAGTTGCATGTCCATGTTGTATTCACAGCGGCGCATCGTCTGCGTTTAGATTCACTAAAAGCTCCGACACGGTTTACAGTCGGGTGTAACACTAGTTTAGGTTTCTCTGCAGTAACAATGAAGAACTTTTATTTTGTTCTGGGGTGACTTTTTTATATTTATCTTATGTATATTTGTTTTGTAAGAAAAATAATAAAATGGAAAATTTGAATCTGTTCTTGATGTCTTGTCTTTATTGAGTCACTGCCAACAAAGAATAACAGATTTAATATTTCTCACAATGCAATAAATAATCCAAACAATATTTTATACAAGACTTTTTCATTCATGGGACTTTTTTAAACAAATTGTTGATACGAGGAACTTGGGCTGCAAATAAAAACAATTTTTAATTTTTAATTAATCTGACAATTATTTTAAAAATCAATCATTTAATCATCTTGCCTCTAAAATAATAAATGATCCATCACCGTCTTCAAATGTCTTGTTTTTTAGTCTATTGAGCTATTAAATAAAGGAAAAAAGACAATCTGGAGAAAAGTTAAAAACTTTAATCGATTATCTAATCGAAAATAAAAATCAATTTATTGATTAATGTTTTCAGCCCTGAACAAAATATTGTGTTGTATTACGAAATACTTAATTCTCTGATCTCAGCTTCACATCTGGAGCTCTGGTTTAGAATTTTTTTTATTACTATTTTCAGCAGATTGAGACATTTTCTCATGTTTGGAACAAAAACCTGCTGTTTCCATGCTCACACTATATTATATTATAATATATAATATATTATTATATTATATATCATTCTAAAATCATTTAGTAAACAGAAAATATTTATATTTGTGTTTCTACATAATAAACAGCTGCATGTGAACAAACATTTAAAGGGTTAAAATAAATGAATGTTTGTAGTTGTGATCAGAACTGAAGTTAAAATATTAAACTCAGTGAAAGTGGAAAATAATAATAATATATAATATTTTTATAATAACAAAGGACGTCTTGAATGCTCAGAGCAGCTTTTAAAAGGTTAAATTAGTAATACCTGGACAGATGAATTGGGAACTCATGAATCAAATCCGTGTATATTATCATTTAATTTCACCAGTATGGCTCTTATTATTTAATTGATTTGACAGTCCTGTAACATTATGGTTTGTTTTTTTCTCTTCTTGAGAAAACATGAATAAAATAAATAAATCTCATCTCAGGACGTTTTATTTTGAAAAGCTAGGATGGAGAACAGGATCTTGTTTTGAAATGTAAACAGAAGTTACGTGTGTTATCGCGGTGCCTTGAAGACTTGTTGAGCATAAAGGAGAGTAACTGGCTGGAGGAGCAGGAAGAGAGAAGAAGAAATCAGGATTACACTCGAGACACAAGAAGAAGAAGAAGAAGAAGAAGAAGAAGAAGAAGAGCAACAACAACAAGAGCAACAACAACAACAACACGTGAGGAGTATACAACAACAGAGTGACAGTCTGAGTTTACTTTATATCTTAATCCCACAGGATCCAGACGCAGCGAGACCACGCCCCTCTTCAGGTGTGTTTCTGAACAAGTGAGGACACGCTGAGTGTGTGTGTATGTTGGTGTGTGGGTGTATATTTCATCACAGAAGGTAGACTGGACACACCGATAGAGGTGGGGGTATGACGAACATGGCAGAGCGAATAGATGAAAGGGAGAAAAGAGAGAAAGGGAGAGAAGGGAGAGAGCGAGAGAGAGAAGGGAGAGAAGAGAGAGAGAGAGAGAGAGAGGGGAGAGAGAGAGAGAGAGAAGCGAGAGAAGAGAGACAGGGGAGAGAGAAGGGAGAGAAGAGAGAGAGGAGAGAAGAGAGAAAGGAGAGAGAGAGAGAGAAGAGAGAAAGGAGAGAGAGAGAGAGAGAGAGAGAGAGAGAGAGAGAAGGGAGAGAAGAGAGAAGGGAGAGAAGAGAGAAAGGAGAGAGAGAGAAGGGAGAGAGAGAGAGAGAGAGAGAGAGAGAGAGAGAGAGAGAGAAGGGAGAGAGGAGAGAAAGAGTAGAGAGATAGAGAGAGGAGAGAGAAGGAGAGAAGAGAGAAAGGAGAGAGAAGGGAGAGAAGAGAGAAAGGAGAGAGAGAAGAGAAAGGAGAGAGAGAGAATAGAGCAAGGAGAGAGAGAGAGAGAGAGAGAGAGAGAGAGAGAGAGAGAGAGAGAAGGGAGAGAAGAGAGAGAGAGAAGAGAGAGAAGAGAGAGAGAGAAGAGAGAAAGGAGAGAGAGAGAAGGGAGAGAAGGGAGAGAAGAGAGAAAGGAGAGAGAGAAGGGAGAAAGGAGGGAGAGAGAAGAGAGAGAGGAGAGAGGAGAGAAGAGGAGAGAGAGATAGAGAGAGAAGGAGAGTAGAGAGAAAGGAGAGAGAAGGGAGAGAAGAGAAGTAGAGAGAAGGAGAGAAGAGAGAAAGGAGAAGAGGAGAGAAGAGAGAGAAGGAGGAGAGAGAGAAGTGAGAGAAGAGAGAAAGGAGAGAGAGAAGGGAGAGAAGGGAGAGAAGAGAGAAAGGATAGAGAGAAGGGAGAAAGGAGATAATATTATATATATATATATATAATATATATAATTATATATTATATATTATAATATATATATATATAATTTATATATTATATTAAAATATTATATATATATATATATATATAATTATATAATATATAAATTATATATAATTTATATAAATATAAATTATATATAAGTTATAATAATATATCCATCCATCTTCTACCGCTATCGGGATCGGTCGCGGATGAATATATGATATATATATATATATATTATATATATATATATATATATATATCTATATATAATATATTATATATATATAATATATATATCTATATATTATATATATATATATATATATATATATAATTAATAATTATATAATTATATATAATTTATATAATATATATATATATATATATATATAATTTATATAATATATAAATTATAGATATAAGTGCAACCCACAGATTAAGATTACTTTGACTTTATGTCACTAAACTTGTTTTTCAGGTTTGGGTTATAATCAGGTTCAGTTGAGAGTAAATGTTTATAAAAGTACAAACATCTGTGTATGTTTGGTGGGGGGGAGGGGTTCCCACTTCCTGTCATTATGTCTCATTACGGTGGAAACGATTTCCTTCAAACTCTTTACTCTTTCGGGTCTGTTTGAATACTTAAAACAGAGATGTAAAGGCAGATAGAGAAAATCGCTTCATGGACAAACAAAGACTCTTTTTATTATTCTAAATAAAAATTATCCTCACAAACTTCATTAAAGTTTCTTTCCTTCCGTCCTCTGTTTGCTTTCCTTCTTTTAGAAGGATGCATGGAAACAGCTCAACAGGAAATCCCAGCGCTGCCTCGTCTCTCCGGCGTCCTGCCCCCGCTGACGAGGACACGCCTCAAAAAGATAAACCAGAACCAAATCAACTATCACCGAATCTTCTTCCTACAGATCAACAAAATGTGAAGAATCTCCTCCGAAAGAAAAACAGAAAGCAAAACATTCCTCTCCAACAAAAAAAAAAAAATATTCAAAATATTCTCTTTCTGCAAAAGACCAACCGGATCAAAAGAAACCAGGAGAACAAAAACCAGATGACTCTCAGGAACACCAAAACCAGGACAATATTTGTCCCACAAACCAGGAACCTGAAGAGAAGCCTCCTCCTACTCCTCCCTTAAATGATTTAACTGTTTTCACTTCAACCATAAAGCTCAACATATCTGAGTCCAAATACCAGCAGCACCACCAGGATCCTCCCCCAGAGAAACTCCCTTCAACCACATTGCAGGCTTCGCCGGTGCAGGCTCCTCCAGTGCAGGCTACTCCAGTGCAGACTTCGCCGGTGCAGGCTACTCCTGTGCAGGCTACTCCAGTGCAGACTTTGCCGGTGCAGGCTCCTCCTGTGCAAGCTCCTCCAGTGCAGACTTCGCCGGTGCAGAATTCGCGGGTGCACGCTACTCCGGTGCAGACTTTGCGGGTGCAGGCTCCTCAGGTGCAGACTCCTCAGGTGCACGCTCCTCCAGTGCAAGCTAC
>NW_021166912.1:53008-130508 GCF_900634415.1 Cottoperca gobio | reverse complement strand
TGGGTTATGGGGAGGACTGGACTTGATGTGGTGTGCCAACTAAAATAGCCTATGTTTTTGAGTTATTTAATTGAAGGAAATTTTCTTTCACTAATAATCCAATCAAATGAAATGTATTTATATAGCCCAATATCACAAATTATACATTTGTCTCAGTGTGCTTTACAGACTGTACAGGTTACGACACCCTCTGTGCTTAGACCCTCTGTCCTTAGACAGAGGGTTGATCCAGGGCAAACCTAAGCCCTTACTATAAGCTTTATCAAAAAGGAAAGTCTTTAGCCTGCTCTTAAATGTGGAGAGTGTATCTGCCTCCCGAACACAAACTGGAAGCTGGTTCCACTGGAGAGGAGCTTGATAGCTGAAGACTCTGGCTCCCATTGTACTCTTAGAGAATCTAGGAACACAAGTAACCCTACAGTCTGGGAGCGTAATGCTTTAGTTGGTTTATAAGGTGCTATGAGATCTTTAAGATATGCTGGAGCCTGACCATTAATTGCTTTGTAAGTCAGGAGAAGGATTTTGAATTCTATTCTGTATTTTACCGGGAGCCAGTGCAGAGCAGCTAATACAGGAGTAATATGATCCCGTTTCCTTGTTCTTGTCAATACACGTGCCGCTGCATTTTGGATCAACTGAAGAGTCTTAAGCGACTTTTTGGGACAACCTGATAACAATGAGTTGCAGTAATCCAGCCTTGAAGTAACAAATGCATGGACTAGTTTTTCTGCATCATTTTGAGACAGGATGTGTCTTATTTTTGCAATGTTACGTAGATGAAAGAAGGCAGTCCTTGAGATTTGTTTTATGTGGGAGTTAAAAGACGGATCCTGATCAAAGATAATGCCAAGATTCCTTACAGTGGTGCTGGAGGCCAAGTTAATGCCATCCAGAGCCTCTATGTCATTAGAAAATGCAATTCGGAGGCGTTTAGGGCCAAGTATAATAACTTCAGTTTTGTCTGTGTTTAACATCAAAAAGTTGCTCGACATCCAAGTTTTTATGTCCTTAACCTCTTAGAAGGTGGCCGAATTTACCCGAAAATACCTACAAACGACATACCCAAAGTAAATTGAAAGGTGTTCTTCAACCATTTGCACCAGCTGCATGATTTTGGTCTCATTCAAAAGATAACTCTCTTATTGTTCTTGCAAACGTGCCAGAAGCACTTGGAGTGATTACTCCAAGTGCTTCTGGCACTGAGTAATAGTGGTCTGAATATACTGAATTTGAAGAAAATACACTCCACCAGAATTTCTTTGTTGAAAAAGATGCCTGAAGATGGTTCAGCTGGTAGGGTTAGGGTTAGGGTTAGGGTTAGCTGAAATACACAATAAAAAACATAGAACCAAGTGTTATCAAGTTCACCACCAAAAACTTAATTTATTAGACTGGTTTGTCTAAGAGTAACACCAGGCGTACACCAACTGTGAAATATGTACATTTACTGTACATATTATAATATTTATTAATAAATATTATTTTTATTTATTTATAAATACCCATATTACCCGTTAGTAGTAATCACACAGAGTAAGTGAAGTATAAAGACATTTCTTTCTAATATTTTAATGGTTTTTTTGTATTTTTTTCTGTACAATAAATAATAAATATTATTTTGGAAATAAATTCTATTTTGAAAAAACAAACCAAGGGAAGTGACGCATCTAACGAATGAGGCGCTCATTTTCTATACGATGCGCACGCCACCAGGATGCTGAGCTGGTCCAGGGTCAGTCTGTAACAAAAGAAGAGGGTGGGCACTTTCAAAGTTGACACTCATTGGCTCATGAAGGTTGTAAAAAAACCCATCGAAGCTCCGATTGGCTCAAATGAAGTGTCAATCTAATGCTGAGAGCCCGCGCTAAAACCAGGACGTATTTGAACCGTGAAGATATTAAATTATGACTGTTTATGATCACACAATGTAAAAATCGATCAGCTGATTTCACACATTGCAACACCTGTTCATGGACTTTTATGGTGTTCACAGTGGATATCTTTTTACCGGAAACGAACGTGTGGACCTCTGGCAAAGCCTTAGGAGCGTCTTTTTCAAAATATTGCTGAAAAGAGGATATTTATGAGGCTTTATAGGTAAGTGGGCTCAAAGTTGAGCTGATTGTACCGCTGTTGTGAGTTTCATCTAGATATTAAAATAGACGAGATTCTAAGCTTTCCAAAAATATATTTTTTTTTTTTCAGAATTCAAAAATGTACATGTACAGGGTGCAATAAAACTACCGCACACGGTAAGAGGTTTTAAGGCATGCTTGAAGTTTAGCCAATTGATTGGTTTTGTCTGGTTTAATTGATAGATATAATTGGGTATCATCCGCATAACAATGAAAGTTTATAGAGTGGTTCCTTATAATATTGCCCAAAGGAAGCATATATAAAGTGAATAGAATCGGTCCATGTACAGAACCCTGCGGAACTCCAAGACTGACTTTGGCTGTCATGGAGGATTTATTGTTAACACTTAGAAATTGAGATCGCTCAGATAAATAGTGCCATTATGCCAACACAATGTTCCAGTCTCTGTAGTAGAATGTCATGATCAACAGTGTCGAAAGCAGCACTGAGGTCTAACAAGACAAGAACAGAGTCCTTTGTCTGATGCCATTAGAAGGTCATTGGTAATTTTCACCAGTGCCGTCTCTGTGCTATGATGAACTCTAAATCCAGATTGAAAAACCTCAGATAAACTATTATTATGTAAACAATCACACAACTGTTTTGCAACTGCTCTCTCAAGGATCTTAGCGAGAAAGGGAAGGTTAGATATCGGCCTATAGTTGGCTAAAACCTCTGGATCAAGACTAGGCTTTTTAAGAAGTGGTTTTATTACAGCTACTTTAAAGGATTGTGGTACGTAGCCAGATAATAGAGACAGGTTGATCATATTTAATAACGAGGTGTTAATTAAGGGTAAAACTTCTTTAAACAGTTTAGTTGAATCGGGTCTAAAAGACAGGTTGATGCTTAGACGATGAGATTGTTGAAGTTAGTTGGTTAAGGTTGATTGGAGTAAAAACGGAGAGCCTTCTTATACATTTTAAGATGATCTAACCAGACTAAACGACATTCTTCCAGTTTAGTGGAACGCCATTTACTTTCAAGATTTCTCGACTTTTGTTTTAGTTTGCAGATTTATAAATTAAGCCATGGAGCTTTCTTTTTCTGTTTTATGATCTTCTTCTTTAGAGGAGCGACAGAGTCGAGTGTTATTCGCAGTGAGGCTGCAGCGCTATCAACAAGATGATTAATTTGGGAGGGACTAAAGTTAGCATTGGAGTCCTCCATTATATTGATATTGAGTCCTGGTATTGAATTAAGTGCTGATGGAATCACTTCCTTAAATTTAGTCACAGCACTTTCAGATAGACATCGAGCGTAGGATGTTCTGCCTACTGGCTTGTAGTCCAGTAACAGAACTTCAGAAGTTATTAAAATGTTCTGATAAAAGAGGATTATGTGGACAGAGACTGCAACATTGTGTTGGCATAAAAGGAACCGCACTAAGCTGGTTCAAGTCCTATTTATCTGAGCGATCTCAATTTGTACTTGTTAACGATAAATCCTCCATGACAACCAAAGTCAGTCTTGGAGTTCCGCAGGGTTCTGTACTTGGACCGATTCTATTCACCTTATATATGCTTCCTTTGGGCAATATTATAAGGAACCACTCTATAAACTTTCATTGTTATGCGGATGATACCCAATTATATCTATCAATTAAACCAGATGAAACCAATCAATTGGCATTCAAGCATGCCTTAAGGACATAAAAACTTGGATGTCTAGGAACTTTTTGATGGTAAACACAGACATCCCCGGAGTGTCTGTCTCTCATGTGGCAGGTTGCCACTGATAAAGTTTACGTCAGGATCATGAATCGTGACAGCGCCTGCTGCCCTGGTCCTGCTGGACCATCAATTGACATTTTCCTGGATTCATCCATACTTTCTATTTCTTTTTTTTCCAACACAACATAATTTCTGTCAAATGTTGTATTTGTACTATGTTGTTTATCCTGTACACACGACATCTATTGCACGTCTGTCCGTCCTGGGAGAGGGATCCCTCCTCAGTTGCTCTCCCTGAGGTTTCTTCCATTTTTTCCCCTTTAATTTTGGGGTTTCTTTTAGGAAGTTTTTCCTTGTGCGATGCGAGGGTCTAAGGACAGAGGATGTCGTAACCTGTACAGTCTGTAAAGCACACTGAGACAAATGTATAATTTGTGATATTGGGCTATACAAATAAATTTGATTTGATTTGATTTGACACACTGATAAACTTTCAATTTCAACACCATATCCCAGAACAAGGTCCAGAGTGTAGTTTAAACAGTGAGTTGGTTCATGTACATTCTGACTGAACCCAGTGAATTTTGAGATAAATGCATTATTAAGGCTCACTATCAACATCCACATGAATATTAAAGTCACCTACAATAATTACTTTATCTGTTTTAAGCACTAAACTTGATAAACATTCTGAGAATTCAGATAGAACTTCAGAATATGGACCAGGAGGGCGGTACACAGTAACAAATAAAACTGGCTTTATTGTTTTCCATGTTGGGTTTGAGAGCGTAAGAACAAAGCTTTCAAAAGAGTTATAGTTTAGTTTAGGCTTAGGATTGATCACGAGGTTTGACTCAAATATGGCCGCAGCTCCACCTCCTCGGCCAATACCTCGAGGAATGTGAGTATTAATATGACCAGGTGGAGTGGATTCATTTAGACTGACATATTCTTCATGTCTCAGGTTTCAGTGAGACAAAATAAATCAATCTTATTATCTGATATTGAATCATTTACCAATCCAGCTTTCGTTGATAAAGATCTGATGTTTAAGAGCTAACATTAATACTAACAAACTAGTTCGTACAACGTGTCATCCAACCCCGCCAGACATTAGAGAAGTTTTCACTGGACATGCAGCCGGTTCTGATGAACTGTTATTGACTTATTGTTTTTTCCATTTGTTCATGATCCCAAAATATCGGTTTTGGGATCGGTTCCTGCAACTTGTTCTTCATTTGGACATGGGACATGGGAAATTGACCCAAGACTTGAATTGGGACTTGTGAAACTTGAGTTAGAATTTACCTTTCCTGACTTGGGACTTGTTGACCTTGACTTGGGACTTGGTTTAACCCCCCTGTCCCACTTCGGTCCCTCCAGCTCCCAGGACTCCCTGTGAGTCTCCGGCCCTGCCTCTGGCCCCGCCCCCTCCCCCCTCACTGGCTGAGACAGCAGGTCAGGTGACCCCGGTAGAGGGCAGGGCGTCGCCCTCTGTGTTTGACAGCTGGAGGACGAAGAGTCGCAACTCGTCCACCATGACGCCTCGCCTTGCACAGGAGAAGCAGATGCTGCTGGAGGAAGTGAAAGCTCAGAAGGTGAATCTGACGGGATCCTTTTCCTGTTCTCTAAAACAAACCAGCGCCGGAGCGTTCACTCTGATCTAAAGAGTCACAATATCTCAAAGCCTAAATAGAAAAACAAATCCCAATTTGTTTTTGAGAAGAAAATCCCAAATATTTGTTATAAGTTTGAATATTATGACTTTGACGCTAAAGAAAACTTAAAACCATGAAAAGTCTATTTTCTCCGATTTCTGAGAGTATTTCTGGATCATAATATCAAAATTAGTTTTGTCTGTGAGTGATGAAGACAGTTTTGACTCAAGAGTCGGAAAGTTGGTTTGGTTTAGACACTCCTCAATAATAATAATAATAATAATAATAATAAATAAAAAGAATAATAATACTAATAATAACAATAACATAATTGTACTTGTAATATTACTAATAATAATATAAACAATATAATAATAATGTGTCCTCTCCAGGAGCTTGTGTGGATCCTCCACAAAGCCTTGGAGGCGTCTCAGCTAGAGAAGCGAACCTGTGCAGAGTTTTTGGCGGAGAAAGGCGAGCAGGAGCGCCTGGAGCTGCTGCGTCACCGCGAACGGCAGGCGGCTGACCTACGAGGCCAGCTGGAGGAGGCGAGGGCCGAGGCCGAGGCCACGAGGAGGAGCCTGGATGACAGAGACGCTCAGCTAGCCGAGCTGCAGGAGAACATCGGCAGGCTGACGGAGAAGAACAACACCAAGCAGCAGGTGAGTGTGATATAATTAACTCCTGAGTGTATTAATATGCATTTGATTTACTACAATTTGTCAATTACTATATGTATTTGTGTATATATAATATTATGTACTGAATGTATCCATTTAAATATTAGTGTAATGCATGCTAGAGGTACTCCCCTCCACAAGGGGCGACTGAAAAAATACCAAGGAAGACATCTGCGCCAAGAGTTGTGGCCACGCCTATGGGCCTGGCCTCAGACAACCAATGGGAAGAGATGGGGGAAACTGTTTTGGCTTGGAGGCGGGACGATTTCTGTGGAGCAGGGGGACAGAGAGGGCCTGCAAAGAATCGTGACCCAGCTGGTTATATTTTCTATGCTTGTCTTATCATAGTAATAAATGCTTTGTTAAACAAGAAGTTTATTAGATTGATTCAACATTCAAGCTCCTTCTTCAAGTTATTTCCCGACATGAGCCACACACACCTGCAGCAGGTGAGCCACACACACCTACAGCGGGTGAGCCACACACACCTGCAGTGGGTGAGCCAGACACACACCTGGGTTCAGCACCGGTGGATAAATAGTTTGTGTTTGATTAAAGGTTTCAGAGCAGACAGCTAGCGGAAAGCGGATAGCGGTTAGCGACCTGAGATGCCACCCACCTGTTACTCAAAGAGGCCACGCCCCTAATACTGTGTAACTTTAAGCCTTAATATAATTAAAACCGGTGAGTTATATAAAGAATTCCCCCCGTACAGTTGTCATGAACAGGGAAATTAGCTTTAAAGACTAAACTGTCTCTTGTACCGGGCTGTGTTTAGTTCTGCTGTTTTAACATGGGGGTCTGTGGACACGGATCCTTTAGAGCCTCGAGTGGCCATTAGAGGAACTGCAGGTTTTCCTTCACTGCTCAACCAGAGGAAACTTTAATATTTCTTCTTTCAGTCTTAGCTGCAGAAGTCTTTGTGTCTGAAGATAAATCTGTTTAAATGTCTTTGATCGCAGCTTGTTTGACTGTATAATATAATAAAATGACTGAATATAACATAATAATATTATATGTATCACTTTTATATTATATTATAATATAACAGAAAGCTGTTTCCTGTCAGGTGATCATAAAGATGTCCGATCAGCTGACTTCCTGTTTGTCCTCCGGCGAATGTTTGGACTCTCAGACCTTCAGACTGCTTCAACAGGACGTCGAGAACCTGACGGTAAGACCTTATGAAGAAATATAAAATATAATAATATATATTCAACACAGGCATGAATACTGAGAGATTATCTGGTTACTATCTGTGGTTCCACTGTTTACTCTCTTAGAAAGTGCGGGCCCAGCAGGAGTTTTATTGCGCCTGTACATGAAAATCTTTTAATTCTGATTTAAAAAAATAAAAAAAATAAAAATGTTTTAGTTCAGATACGTCCTGGTTTTAGCGCGGGCTCTCAGCATTAGATTGACACTTCATTTGAGCCAATCGGAGCTTCGATGGGTCTTTTACAACCTTCATGAGCCAATGAGTGTCAACTTGATAAGAAAGTGCCCACCCTCTTCTTTTGTTACAGACAAAGCTCAGCGTCCTGGTGGCGCACGCATCGTATAGACAATGAGCGCCTCTTTCGTTAGATGCTTCCCTTGGTTTGTTTTTTCGAAATAAAATTTATTTCCAAAATAATATTTATTATTTATTGTACAGAAAAAAATACATACAAATATTAGAAAACATTTTCTTTATACTTCACTTACTCTGTGTGATTACTACTAACAGGTAATATGGGTATATAATAGTTATTTATAAATAGATAAAAATAACATTAATTAATAAATATTATAATATGTACAGTACATGTACATATTGCACAGTTGGTGTATGCCTGGTGTTAGTCTGAGACAAACCGGTCTAATAAATTAAGTTTTTATCCTTTTTATCTGAAATTTGGTGGTGAACTTGATAACACTTGGTTTTATGTTTCTATTGTGTATTTCAGCTCGGGACTACCAGCTATACCCATCTTCACACATCTTTTTCAACAAAGAAATTCTGGAGTGTATTTTCTTCAAATTCATTATATTCAGACCACTATTACTCAGTGCCAGAAGCACTTGGAGTGATTCTTCACTCTTGTGCAAGAACAATAAGAGAGTTATCTTTTGAATGAGACCAAAATCATGCAGCTGGTGCAAATGGTTGAAGAGCAGCTTTCAATTTACTTTGGGTATGTCGTTTGTAGGTATTTTCGGGTAAATTCGCCCACCTTCTAAGAGGCTACTGTACAGCACGTAAAGCCTTTGTAAATGTCAGCTTTTTTATTTATTATTGTCATAGAACGCCCATATAAGTCTCTGGAAATTAAAATGCAAATTGGATTATAGCATTTTCTTTTACTCAAATAAAATTACAAAGCTATGATAATGCATTACATTTTAATGTCAACAAAGTCCCCTCTGGGCTTCCAGAGTCTCAATCTCAGATCCAGTTTCAACTCTTTTATCTTTACATCTCTGATGTTCAGGACGACATTGAGGCGTATAAAACTCAGAACAAGTTCCTGAACTCTGAACTCTACCAGCTGACCAATCTGTGGAGGACGAGCTCCGAACAGGAAAAGAGTCTGATGGTGAAGGTGGGTCCAGCTAACTGTCCCCACTATGTGCTAATGTCCTCACTTTGTGTTAGTGTCCCCATTTTGTGTACATGTCCCTACGTTGTGTTAATGTCCTCACTTAGTTTACATTTCCTCACTTAGTTTATATGTCCCTACTCTGTGTACATGTCCCCACTTTGTGTTAATGTTCTCACTTAGTTTACATTTTCTCACTTTGTATATCCTTTCGGTTTCCTGTCTTCTGATTGGTTACAGTGTTCCTACCTGGAGGCCAGTAACTGTCAGGTGGAGAGTCGTTACCTGGGCATCCTGCGGCAGCTGCAGGAGACCAAATCTCTGGATCCTGTCCAGAGGGTGGTCGTACAGAAGATGGTCGAGGACGCTCTAAAAGGAGAGCTGAAGAGCGTCTTCAGGCTCAACATAGCCAGGTAACAAGGACGTTATCAACAGCGGGTGGGTGGACAGAATAACAGGAACACCTGCTGATTATGTGAAATGTATGTTTTGTTCTCAGAGACTACGATGAGTACGGCTTTAAAATCATCCAGGACTACGAGGTGGAGGACATGAAGCTGCTGGCAAAGATTCAGGCGCTGGAGATACGCTCACACAACCTGCTGCATCAGGTCGGAGCCCTCACCTGTACCTGTGGGGAGGGGGGTATTACAATCAGAAAGTATTAGTAATATGGTGTGTCCCTGCAGGAGGGTGTAGAGCGCCCCCTGTTGGGTCGCTGGGCTCAGTTCCTTGCCAGCAGGTCGGACGATGACTTCTGTCCCTCACCGGAGCTCAAAGGTCTGCTGCGAGGCGGCGTCCCTCGGGTGTACCGGCAGCGGGTGTGGCTCTGGCTGGTCCGAGCTAGAACCAGGAGCACCAGAGAGCGTCACCCAGAGCGTTACCAGCAGGTACGCAGGAAGTAAACACCTGTCAAACCCGGATGTAGGTTTCTTACCTGGTTGTAAGCAGTTGTTAGTTAGCTGTTGTTAGTTATCTGTTGTTTGTTAGCTGTTGTTTGTTAGCTGTTGTTTGTTAGCTGTTGTTTGTTAGCTGTTTTTAGTTAGCTGCTGTTAGTTAGCTGCTGTTAGTTAGCTGCTGTTAGTTAGCTGCTGTTAGTTATCTGTAGTTAGTTAGCTGTTGTTAGTTAGCTGCTGTTAGTTATCTGTTGTTTGTTAGCTGTTGTTTGTTAGTTACCTGTTGTTAGTTAGCTGTTTGTTAGTTATCTGTTGTTAGTTATCTGTTGTTTGTTAGCTGTTGTTAGTTATCTGTTGTTTGTTAGCTGTTAGTAATCAGCTGCTGTGTTTCCAGCTGTGTGAGAAGAGTGTGATGTCTCCTCATCCGGCATCCAGACAGATCCAGCTGGACCTCCACCGCACCCTGACAACCAATCAGCACTTCTCTTCGCCTTCTAGCCCCGCCCTACAGCAGCTCCGACGCATCCTGTTGGCCTTTTCTTGGCAGAACCCTGCCATTGGCTACTGCCAGGGCCTCAACAGGTACACACACACGTTTGAACTTTTACATTACATTACAGTTCATTTATCCGAATCTGCTTCAAGACTCTGGTGCTGGTCCACCGTGCTGTGAATGGATCAGCCCCTTCCTACATCCAGGCCATGGTCAAACCAGACACCCCAGCGTTCACTTTGCTCTGCATCAGCCAATCGGTTCGCCACTCCCTCACTGGGAGTGGGACCCAGAGACCCTCAAACAAAA
The DNA here is from genome assembly GCF_900634415.1 of Cottoperca gobio. Taxonomy (NCBI): domain Eukaryota; kingdom Metazoa; phylum Chordata; class Actinopteri; order Perciformes; family Bovichtidae; genus Cottoperca; species Cottoperca gobio. Next base: position 120,081 of record NW_021166912.1, on the reverse strand, counting down.
CCCGCCTGTTTGCTGTCCTGCTCCAAAATGATGGAACAACCTCCCCCTTGATGTCAGGACAGCAGACAGTCTTCACACCTTCTGCAGACTGAAAACTCACCTGTTTCGACTGCACCTCGGTGAATGAAAAAAGAAAATCAACGGGAGAAAAAAACTGTTCTTTGTATGTTGCACTCATATTGGTTTGGTTTATTTGTAGCTAATGGTTGAATTCATATTCTATTGTTCTGCACTTAAAGGATTGTACCTATTTGAAGCTGATGTACTTGCAAGATTCTTGCTGTTCGGAGTTGTATCCTCATGATTGTTTGCACTTATTGTAAGTCACTTTGGACAAAAGCATCAGCTAAATGAACTGTAATGTAATGTAATTTAGCTCACGCTTTTGTCCAAAGCGACTTACAATAAGTGCAAACAATCATGAGGATACAACTCCGAACAGCAAGAATCTTGCAAGTGGACCCACTTCAGTTCGCCTACCAACCTGGCATCGGGGTGGATGACGCTGTCATCTACCTGATGCAGAGATCTTCTGTCACCTGGAGAAGGCTGGGGGCTCTGTGAGAATCATGTTCTATGATTTCTCCAGTGCCTTCAACACCATTCAACCCAGGCTGCTGGGGGACAAGCTGGAGAGCTCGGGGGTGGATCACCACCTCACCAGCTGGATCCTGGACTACCTCACCAACCGTCCACAGTACGTGAGGACCCGGGAGTGTCACTCGGACATGATTGTCTGCAGTACGGGGGCCCCCAGGGAACGGTTCTGGCACCGTTTCTCTTCACCCTCTACACTGCAGACTTCACCCACAATACAGCAAAGTGTCACCTGCAGAGGTTCTCTGACGACTCTGCTATTGTCGGCCTCATCTCTAATGGGGATGACAAGGAGTACAGAGAGCTGACACAGGAATTTGCCCTCTGGTGACAGAGGAACCACCTCCTGCTCAACGCAGGGAAGACCAGGGAGCTGGTGGTGGACTTCAGGAGGCGCCATCATTCCCCCCCAACGCCAGTGGACATCCTGGGTACGGATATTGAGATTGTAAAATCTTACAAGTACCTGGGCGTTCACCTGAACAATAAACTGGACTGTTCAGATAACTCTGCTGCTCTGTTCAAGAAGGGACTCTGTGGACCCTCTTGTCCACAGTCAGATTCAGGGATGACAGAGAGAGAGTATATGGTTTAAACACACCGCTTATTCGCTCACAGGTAAGCTTTCTATCACAAGCACACTAACAGGTCGCTCTCCAGTCGGTCACTCTGCTGTTCGTCGCTCTCCAGGCTGCGCTGCGTCTTGGCTCACCAAGCGTCTCCGTCTCCTCTGGAACCCAGCCTACTGCAAGAGAACAGAACCAGGCCATCACCGTGCATTTATTATGTGACTGATTACCTGATTCCGTTCAGCTGTCTGGCCTCCAGCTGGGACACTCCTGTCTCTCCACAGCAGCCGGCGCCCTAACCACACCCCACTGCCACACACCCCCACCGCCCGGCCGCAAGCTAACTCCCCCCCCCCCCTCCTCCGCCGAGCGGGAGAGGAAATCAGCCACAACCATCCGGTTACCCGGCCTGTGGATCACCTTGAAGTTGAACGGTTGCAACGCCAGATACCAACGGGTGATCCGGGCGTTGGCATCCTTCATGCGGTGGAGCCACTGGAGCGGGGCATGGTCCAACCAGAGAGTGAAAGAGCGCCCCAGGAGGTAATAACGCAGGGCGTCGACCGCCCACCGTATGGCGAGGCATTCTTTCTCCACCGTACTGTAGTTCACCTCCCGCTGAGTCAGCTTCCGGCTAATGTACAGTACGGGGCGGTCGACCCCCTCCACCTCCTGGGACAGAACGGCTCCCACTCCGCTGTTCGAGGCGTCGGTCTGCAAAACAAAAGGGAGAGAAAAGTTAGGAGAGAACAGTAGTGGCTCCCCACAGAGGGCTTTCTTTACCCTCTCAAACGCCCGCTGGCACGGCTCCGTCCACTGGACCGGATCTGAAGCACCCTTTCGGGTCAGGTCGGTCAAGGGGCAGGTCAGCTCCGCGAACCCCGGAATGAACCGACGATAGTAGCCGGCCAGCCCCATAAACCTCCTGACCTCTTTTTTCGTCTTAGGTGCCGAGCAGGCGGAAATGGCGGCAGTCTTTTCCAGCTGAGGCCGCACCTGCCCGCCACCCAAGTGGTACCCCAGATACCGTACCTCCCTCCGCCCAACCGCACACTTCTTCAGGTTGGCTGTGAGCCCCGAGCTCCTCAGGGACTCGAGCACTGCCCCCACCTGCTGCATATGCTGCTCCCACGTCTCGCTGTGTATGATCACGTCATCTAAGTAGGCAGCAGCATACGCCGAGTGAGGACGCAGAACCCGGTCCATGAGCCGCTGAAAGGTGGCGGGGGCCCCAAACAACCCGAACGGAAGAGTCACAAATTGGTATAAGCCATACGGAGTGGAGAATGCCGTTTTTTCCCTGGACTCTGGAGACAGGGGAATCTGCCAGTAACCCTTGGTCAAATCCAGTGTCGTATAAAAGCGAGCCGTGCCCAACCAGTCCAGGAGTTCGTCGACCCGGGGCATTGGGTACGCGTCGAATTTGGACACCTCATTAACCCTGCGATAGTCCACACAGAACCGAATTGACCCGTCGGACTTGTGGACCAGCACAACAGGACAACACCAAGCACTGCTGGACTCTTCTATTACTCCCATCTCCAGCATGGCCTGAAACTCCGCCTGAACAATTTCCCTCTTGTGTTCAGGCAGCCGATAGGGCCGTGACCGTACCGTCACGCCCGGGGGCGTCTCTATGTGGTGGTGTGCGAGGGTGGTGAGCCCGGGCAGGGGGGAGAACACATCGGCAAAAAGTCCTTGCAACGTGGCAACGTCCGCTCTCTGACCCGGTGAAAGCTGGCCGTCACAAAAAACCGGGGCTGATTTTACCGTTTTTAATACCTCCGGCCCCAGCTCATCTTTCTCCATCACCGTAGTAGCCAGAGAGACAGAGGCCACCTCTCTCCACTCTTTTAAGAGATTGAGGTGGTAAATTTGTGTCGCCCCCCCCCTGTCCGACCGCACCACCTCGTAATCGACGTCCCCCACCCGCCGGGTGACCACAAAGGGCCCTTGCCACTTGGCGAGTAATTTGTAGCTAGAAGTAGGGAGCAATACAAGTACTTTATCTCCCGGTGCAAATTGCCTCAGTCTCGACCCTCTGTTATACAGCCGCTGCTGACGTTCCTGGGCCTGGAGTAAATTCTCACGTGATAACTGTCCCAGTGAATGGAGTTTCGCTCTCAGGTCCAGGACGTACTGAACTTCATTCTTACTTGTGCTAGGACCCTCCTCCCAGTTTTCTTTAACCAGGTCCAAAACACCCCGTGGCTTCCTGCCAAACAACAGCTCAAAGGGAGAAAATCCCGTGGAGGCCTGGGGAACCTCCCGCACTGCGAACAGAGGGTCTAACCACTTATCCCAATTGCGACTATCTTCGTGAACGAACTTACGAACCATATTCTTCAGCGTTTTGTTAAACCGCTCCACCAGCCCGTCTGTCTGCGGGTGGTACACACTAGTCCTAATGGAGCGGACGCCGAGTAGCCCGTACAGCTCGCGTAAAGTGCGTGACATAAAGGATGTGCCCTGGTCAGTCAAGATCTCTTTCGGGATCCCAACTCGGGAGATGACCTGGAACAGTGCCTGCGCCACACTCTTTGCCGAGATGTTACGCAGCGGCACTGCTTCCGGATATCGCGTTGCGTAATCCACTAGGACCAACACAAAGCGATATCCCTGTGCGCTCCGGTCTAATGGCCCGATGAGGTCCATACCAATTCTGTCGAACGGCACCTCAATTAATGGCAATGGGCGCAACGGCGCTCTTGGAGTGGCCGGCGGGTTAACCAGCTGACATTCACGGCAGGACGCACACCACCGCTTCACGTCCGCGCGAATGCCAGGCCAATAGAATGTGGCCATGATCCGGTTGAGTGACTTGTCGTACCCGAGATGACCGGACATGGGGTTATGATGAGCCGCCTGGAAAACCGTTTCCCGGCGGATTTTCGGAACCAACAACTGGGTATTTAACTCTCCTGTCTGTGTGTCACGGCTCACACGGTACAATCTGTCCCTAATCACCGAGAAGTGGGGGTGTGTCAGTGCGACGTTCGGGTGTAGTGGGGAACCATCCACACACACTACTTGCTCGAACGCGTGACGGAGGATCTCATCTCGAGACTGCTCGAGGGAAAGTCCTCCACCGGACGTAACGGTGGAAGCTCATCACAAGCCTCCTCCAGCCTCCCCTCCCCTGCCCCACCTCCATGACTGGACAGTCCCGCCAGGTGTGGCCGAGCTTGCCGCACCGCCAGCACCCCAGCCCTGACATTTGAGGAGCCCTCTGCGGTGCCGGGCGACCAGACGCGTAGGCTGGGTCCTGTGGAGGGGAAAACAAAGGAAACTGGTTAGGGAGCGACTGGGGTCCAGCTGTCCCAGGGGTGTAGGCAGGACCCCCAGAGGATGGCGTAGTGCCAGGTCCAGCGGCCCCCACGGCGGGCCGGAATCTCCTCGGGGCTGGAACGGGCCGGAGCTGTGGAGGAGAGATGGCCTGGGCTTCGGCCCCCAGGCCCCGTCGGGGCAGGGAGAGGTGGTCCTCCGCGAGTCTGACGGCGGCTTCAAGGCTGGCCGGACGGTGGCACTGGACCCAGTTCGCCGAGGAGAGGGGGAGTCCGGCGATGAACTGCTCAAGGGCCACCTGCCCGACGATGTCCTCCACGGAGTTGACTCCCGGCTGGAGCCAGCGCCTAGCCGAGTCGAGGAGCTGCTGGGCGAAGGGTCGGCCAGCGTCCTCGAAGGGCAGGCTCCGGAGCCGGCGGCGATGTCCCTCTGGTGTGCTGCCCAACCGGTCCAGGAGCTGGTGGTATTCGTATCTGGAGGTCGCAGGCAGGGTATGGGCGGCCCGCTGGGCTTCCCCGGACAGCAGGGGGAGCAGACGTATCCCCCACTCAGCCTGCGGCCACCCGCACGCCTCTGCCGTGCCCGCGAAGATGTCCAGGAAGGCCTCGGGGTCGTCCTCCGCCGTCATCTTCTGCACGGCGACCCGCGGGAGCTGGGCTGGCCCGCCTCCCGACTCAACCTCCGAGGCAGCCGATGACTGGAGCATTCCCTGCAGGAGGTCTCGGTCCGCCTTCTGGAACCCTAACCCTAACCCACTTAGCTTGTGATGTATAATCTGACATGAGAGATGTCGCATCTCTCATTACACGTGAGACATGACACAAAAAGTTTTTCTGTTTGGTGTGCGTCTCAGGCTGGCGGCCATCGCTCTGCTGGTCCTTCAGAGTGAAGAAGACGCCTTCTGGTGTCTGGTGGCCGTGGTGGAGGCCATCATGCCTCAAGACTACTACACCAAGAACCTGGTGGCCTCTCAGGTCAGACACTTTGTTCTAGTTATATTTATTATTAATTGTTATTTACAGTTACACTTATTTTCAACAAAATGATGCCAAACTGTGGGATAAGAGGTTGCCATTTAATGAAATAAGATGATTTATTTCAAATAATACTTAGTTCATAATCTTTACAAAATCAATATTCCAGAAAAAAAACATGAATTAAACCTTTTGTGTGAGTTCAGGCAGACCAGCGCGTGCTGAAGGACTTCCTGGCGGAGAAGCTTCCCAGACTGGCGGCTCACTTTGAGGATCACAGCATCGACGTTTCTCTCATCACATTCAACTGGTTCATGGTGGTTTTTGTGGAGAGTCTGCCCAGCGACATCCTGCTGCCGCTGTGGGACGCCTTCTTGTACTGAGGGCACCAAGGTACCAGAAACACCACCACAGAAACAGAGACTGAAACTCAGTACTAACTGTAATATATAATTGTATATTATGGCACTTTCTTGTCTTATTGATCGTACAGAGAGCAAATTTATCATACAAATACAATAATTATCATACATCTGACATACTTATTAGAGAACTGCATTACTTTAGTTTTATCTGCATTCAAAACCAGCTTTGAGCCGAATCATCTGAATAATATAAACAGAGCCTGCAATGTGTTCACAGCAGCACAATAAATCATTGTATCATCCGCATAAAAATTAAGATTAGGACATTTTGATCTAAACTATTAATACATTATATTAAATGTATATATTTTATATATATTTTATTATATTAAATAACAGCGGACCTAAGACAAAACCCTGGGGTTCACCATTACAAATGTTTAGCCAATTAGAGCCCATCAAACACATTATTATTATTATTATTATTATTATTATTATTATTATTATTATTATTATTTAGCAACACCTTGATAATCTTTGGTTTTGTCTTGTGTGTTCTGTAAACATATTAAAACTGCACCATACAAATACATGATTATAAATAAAAGCTTTTTTTTTTTTTATTATTTTCTACTGCTTTCAAGTTCTTCTATGTTTAGTTGTATTTCTTTGTTTAGCCACTTCATGTTGTACTTTTGGTAAGTTTACTTAGTATAAGTATTATAATCAGAAGATATTTAAAGTATCAATAGTTTATAAACGATTTTATGAAATACTTATGGAGTACTAAAAACTTTATTTTCTTCAAACAAGTTATAAACTTGTGTGAAGTTAGAACTTTTGAGTAAACAAACAAACATTATTGAAACAATATTAAAACAACAAATATTATTAAAACAATATTAAAACAACAAATATTGTTAAAACAACAAACATTATTAAAACAACAAATATTATAACAACAAACATTATTAAAACAACAAATGTTATAACAACAAACATTATTAAAACAACAAATGTTATTAAAACAACAAATGTTATTAAAACAACAAATATTATAACAACAAACATTATTAAAACAACAAATGTTATTAAAACAACAAATGTTATTAAAACAACAAACATTATTAAAACAACAAACATTATTAAAACAACAAATGTTATTAAAACAACAAACATTATTAAAACAACAAATATTATAACAACAAACATTATTAAAACAACAAATATTATTAAACAAAACATTTTCTTAAAAAAATATATATTATTATAACAACAAACAATATTAAAAGCTGAGAAGCCAACTCTGGTTATCGGTAGCTCAATTTTGAGATACGTTCATTTTGAGACACCAGCGACGACAGTCACGTGCATTCCAGGGACCAGAGCGAGCGACATAGAAGCACATTTGAAACTGCTGGCTAAGGCTAAACGTAAATACAGTAAGATTGTTATTCACGTCGGCGGTAATGACATGCGATTGCGTCAATCGGAGTGTACTAAAGTTAATGTGGAGTCGGTGTGTACATTTGCCAAAACAATGTCGGACTCCGTAGTTTTCTCTGGTCCTCTGCCAAATCTTTTGAATGATGACATGTTTAGCCGCATGTCATCATTCCGTCGCTGGCTCTCACGGTGGTGTCCAGATAATGATGTGGGCTTCGTAGACAATTGGCGGACTTTCTGGGGAAGACCTGGTCTGATTAGGAGTGACGGCATCCATCCTACTTTGGCTGGAGCAGATCTCATATCCAATAATATTACACAGTCTATTAGTGGACCTAATCCATGAAAACCCAGAGTTGAGACCAGGACAAAGAGTTGCAGTCTTACACACTTCTCTGTGCTTCTTTCCGGGCAGTCACCCACTCAAATCCCCATAGTGACTGTGTCTGCCCCACGACCACTGAAACTAATCAAGTCTATGGTTAACAGAAGAGGAGTTATACATGAAAACCTAATTAAAATAAACACCACCGCTGCAAAAGTACAACTAAATCGAAAAATTAAATGTGGGCTCTTAAACATCAGATCTTTATCAACGAAAGCTGGATTGGTAAATTATTTAATATCAGATAATAAGATTGATTTATTTTGTCTCACTGAAACCTGGCTGAGACATGAAGAATATGTCAGTCTGGCCGAGGAGGTGGAGTTGCGGCCATATTTGACTCAAACCTCTTGATCAATCCTAAGCCTAAACTAAACTATAACTCTTTTGAAAGCCTTGTTCTTACGCTCTCAAACCCAACATGGAAAACAATAAAGCCAGTTTTATTTGTTACTGTGTACCGCCATCCTGGTCCGTATTCTGAATTTCTATCTGAATTCTCAGAATTTTTATCAAATTTAGTCCAGATAAAGTAATTATTGTAGGTGACTTTAATATTCATGTGGATGTTGATAGTGATAGCCTTAATAATGCATTTATCTCAATATTAGATTCAATTGGGTTCAGTCAAAATGTACATGAACCAACTCACTGTTTAAACCACACTCTGGACCTTGTTCTGGGATATGGTGTTGAAATTGAAAGTTTATTAGTGTGTCCACATAATCCTCTTTTATCAGACCATTTTTTAATAACTTTTGAAGTCCTGTTACTGGACTACAAGCCAGTAGGCAAAATATCCTACGCTCGATGTTTATCTGAAAGTGCTGTGACTAAATTTAAGGAAGTGATTCCATCAGCACTTAATTCAATACCAGGACTCAATATCAATATAACAGAGGACTCCAATGCTAACTTTAGTCCCTCCCAAATTAATCATCTTGTTGATAGCGCTGCAGCCTCACTGCGAATAACACTCGACTCTGTCGCTCCTCTAAAGAAGAAGATCATAAAACAGAAAAAGAAAGCTCCATGGCTTAATTTACAAATCCGCAAACTAAAACAAAAGTCGAGAAATCTTGAAAGTAAATGGCGTTCCACTAAATTGGAAGAATCTCGTTTAGTCTGGTTAGATCATCTTAAAACGTATAAGAAGGCTCTCCGTAATGCCAGAGCAGCTTATTACTCTTCCTTAATAGAAGAAAATAAGAACAACCCCAGGTTTCTTTTCAGCACTGTAGCCAGGCTGACAGAGAGCCACAGCTCTACAGAGCCTTCTGTTCCTATATCTCTCAGTAGTGACGACTTCATGAGTTTCTTTAACGATAAAATTATAATTATTAGAGACAAAATTAATCTCCTCCTGCCCTCAATTGGTAATGACTTAACTTCAACTGTTGGAATTTTAAAAACATCTGTAACTCCTGAAATATATCTAGACTGTTTTACTCCAATCAACCTTAACCAACTAACTTCAACAATCTCATCGTCTAAACCATCAACCTGTCTTTTAGACCCGATTCCAACTAAACTGTTTAAAGAAGTTTTACCCTTAATTAACACTTCGTTATTAAATATGATCAACCTGTCTCTATTATCTGGCTACGTACCAAAATCCTTTAAAGTAGCTGTAATAAAACCACTTCTTAAAAAGCCTGGTCTTGATCCAGAGGTTTTAGCCAACTATAGGCCGATATCTAACCTACCTTTTCTCGCTAAAATCCTTGAGAAAGCAGTCGCAAAACAGTTGTGTGACTTTTTACATAATAATAGTTTATTTGAGGTTTTTCAATCTGGATTTAGAGTTCATCATAGCACAGAGACGGCACTGGTGAAAGTGACCAATGACCTTCTATTGGCATCAGACAAAGGACTTGTCTCTGTTCTTGTCTTGTTAGACCTCAGTGCTGCTTTCCACACTGTTGATCAGAACATTCTACTACAGAGACTGGAACATTGTGTTGGCATAAAAGGAACCGCACTAAGCTGGTTCAAGTCCTATTTATCTGAGCGATCTCAATTTGTACTTGTTAACGATAAATCCTCCATGACAGCCAAAGTCAGTCTTGGAGTTCCGCAGGGTTCTGTACTTGGACCGATTCTATTCACCTTATATATGCTTCCTTTGGGCAATATTATAAGGAACCACTCTATAAACTTTCATTGTTATGCGGATGATACCCAATTATATCTATCAATTAAACCAGATGAAACCAATCAATTGGCTAAACTTCAAGCATGCCTTAAGGACATAAAAACTTGGATGTCTAGCAACTTTTTGATGTTAAACACAGACAAAACTGAAGTTATTATACTTGGCCCTAAACGCCTCCGAAACGCATTTTCTAATGACATAGAAGCTCTGGATGGCATTAACTTGGCCTCCAGCACCACTGTAAGGAATCTTGGCGTCATCTTTGATCAAGATCTGTCGTTTAACTCCCACATAAAACAAATCTCAAGGACTGCCTTCTTTCATCTACGTAACATTGCAAAAATAAGACACATCCTGTCTCAAAATGATGCAGAAAAACTAGTCCATGCATTTGTTACTTCAAGGCTGGATTACTGCAACTCATTGTTATCAGGTTGTCCCAAAAAGTTGCTTAAGACTCTTCAGTTGATCCAAAATGCAGCGGCACGTGTATTGACTAGAACAAGGAAACGGGATCAGATTACTCCTGTATTAGCTGCACTGCACTGGCTTCCGGTAAAATACAGAATAGAATTCAAAATCCTTCTCCTGACTTACAAATCAATTAATGGTCAGGCTCCAGCATATCTTAAAGATCTCATAGTACCTTATAAACCAACTAGAGCATTACGCTCCCAGACTGCAGGGTTACTTGTGGTTCCTAGAGTCTCTAAGAGTACAATGGGAGCCAGAGCCTTCAGCTATCAAGCTCCTCTCCAGTGGAACCAGCTTCCAGTTTGTGTTCGGGAGGCAGACACACTCTCCACATTTAAGAGTAGGCTAAAGACTTTCCTTTTTGATAAAGCTTATAGTTAGGGCTGGCTCAGGTTTGCCCTGGATCAGCCCCTAGTTATGCTGCTATAGGCTTAGACTGCCGGGGGACACCTCCCTCCTCTCTCCTCCCCTCCCTCTCTCTTCTTCTCCCTCTCTATCTGTACAAATATTGTTAAAACAACAAACATTATTAAAACAACAAATATTAATAAAACAACAAACATCATTGAAACAACAAACATTATTAGTTCACATAATTTTTATATTTTGTATTGCTGCTCATGATTTCTCGCAGGACTTCAGTTCATAAGACTGCGAATATATAAATAAATATAAATATAAATAAATATTTCCTCAGCGGGCCTGAGGCTGCAACAGCTTGTGTTACCGGATCCAGTGATCGTGTTATTATCACCTGATTCACAGAGATCACCTGTGTGGTTGTGTGTTGCAGGTGATCTTCAGGTACACTCTGGCTCTCTTCAAATACAAAGAGAACGACATCCTGAAGATCCACGACGGTGTGGAGATCTACCAGTACCTGCGCTTCTTCACCAAGACCATCTCTGACAGCCGGTAGAGACAAAAATACTAAATCTGATTCACCATCGTAGTGCGATATCAGGCCCATTGTAGGTAACAAGAAAAATAAATACGGAGGTGAGGAGGAGGGTAATACTCAGAGAAAACTGTAGAGATTAAAGTTGTCAATTTAAGAAAAAACCCTGAGAAAATACAAGGCTGCAGAAGTTGCCTGCGATTTATCGTGTTTTAGTTTTCACTATATCAGTTTATATTTCATCATCAGCAGAAATAAAGGACTTTTTTAATCTGAACTGTTTAACATTTGATGGGCCAGTTGTGATGATTTTCTGTCTTATTTGTTATCAAACTGAATATATTTTGACTACACATTTGATTAATTTACGTTGTACTTCAGGACATTTTAATTGGCTTCTTTTCCATTATTTTTTAAGTTAATAGACGGACATCAACATTGAGAATAATAGCAGTTCCTTTAAAAACATCTACAAAGAGCTGCAGTTGTTGTTTCTTCCTTTGTGTTGGTGTTTCAGCTGCTGTTTGTCCTGCAGGAGGCTGACCAGTATCGCCTTCAGCGACATGAACCCGTTCCCCGGCCGCCTGCTGAGGAACCGGCGAGCCCTTAACCTCCAGCGCCTGCAGGCGGAGCTGCAGGCGCTGGAGCAGCTACAGAGGGAGTTCCTCACGCAGAGCGCCGAGCGGGAAGACAAGGAGCTTGACGGCATGGCCAGCGAGGATGACGAGGACCTCTGATGGGTGATAGCATAAAATGCTAACTTCCTGTGGATGTTGAAAGTCACATTGTATTATAATAAAAAATAAACCAGTTCACACTTTGTGAATCTTTAATGTTATGTTGCTATAATACATGCGTAGCATAGGCTACGCCTCAGAGGCCAACATCAACTGGGAACAAGTCCAACTTACTGCCGAGTATCCGGACACAACTCTCACTTTGGGCTACAGGGATTAGATGGCCCTCAGAAGTGACCCCATACTCTCACAGCACCTCCCACAGTATCACACGGGGTACCTGCTCATACGCCTTCTCCAGATCCACAAAACTCTTGAAGACCGGATGGGCGTACTCCCAGGCCCCCTCCAGGATCCTTGCAAAAGTGAAGAGTTGGTCCGATGTTCCACGACCAGGATGGAATCCGCATTGTTCCTCTTCAATCAGAGGTTCGACTACCGGCCGAACCCTCCTTTCCAGTACCTTGGAGTAGACTTTACCAGGGAGGCTGAGAAATGTGATACCCCTGTAGTTGGCACACACTCTCTGGTCAACCTTTTTAAATAGGGGAACCACCACCCCGGTCTGCCACCCCCTAGGCACTGTCCCAGACTTCCACGCAATGTTGACGAGGCGTGTCAACCAAGACAGCCCCTCAACACCCAAAGCCTTCAGCATTTCTGGACGGATCTCATCAACCCCTGCAGCTTTGCCACTGTGGAGTTGTTTGACTACCTCCGTGACCTATATCACAAATTCCACATTTGTCTAAAGTGGGCTTTACAGACTGTACAGCATACGACACCCTCTGTCCTTAGACCCTCTCACCGCACAAGGAAAAACTTCCTTAAAGAAACCCCACAATTAAAAGGGGGAAAATGGAAGAAACCTCAGGGAGAGCAACTGAGGAGGGATCCCTCTTCCAGGACAATAGTGCAATAGATGTCGTGTGTACGGGATAAACATAGTACAAATACAACAATCATTTGACAAGGATAATACCTTCAGTTTTGTCTTTGTTTAACATCAAAAAGTTGATCAACATCCAAGTTTTTATGTCCTTAATGCTTGAAGTTTAGCTATTAATTGGTTTCATCTGGTTTAATTGATAGATATAATTGGGTATCATCCGCATAACAATGAAGGTTTATAGAGTGGTTCCTTATAATATTGCCCAAAGGAATTATATACAAGGTGAATAGAATCGGTCCAAGTACAGAACCTTGCGGGACTCCAAGACTGACTTTGGCTGTCATGGAGGATTTATCGTTAACACATACAAACTGAGATCGCTCAGATAAATAGGACTTGAACCAGCTTAGTGCGGTTCCTTTTATGCCAACACAATGTTCCAGTCTCTGTAGTAGAATGTCCTGATCAACAGTGTCGAAAGCAGCACTGAGGTCTAACAAGACAAGAACAGAGACAAGTCCTTTGTCTGATGCCATTAGAAGGTCATTGGTAACTTCCACCAGTGCCGTCTCTGTGCTATGATGAACTCTAAATCCAGATTGAAAAACCTCAAATAAACTATTATTATGTAAAAAAAATCACACAACTGTTTTCTCAAGGATTTTAGCGAGGTAGGGAAGGTTAGATATCGGTGTATATAGTTGGCTAAAACCTCTGGATCAAGACTTTTAGGCTTTTTAAGAAGTGGTTTTATTACAGCTACTTTAAAGGATTGTGGTACATAGCCAGATAATTGTTGTCCTCTGTTGTCATCCTTCTGGACCTTTCTGCTGCTCCAAGAACTGGGAGTCTCAGGCTCTGCTCTCTCCCTGCTCGAATCCTACCTAAAGGACTGCACCTACAGGGCAACTTGGAGAGGGGCTATGTAGGACCCCTGTCAACTCACCACCGGGGTACCTCAGGGCTCCGTCCTGGGTCCCCTCTTTTCGCTGTACACCAACTCAACGGTCCTTCGGTGCCAACATCGCTGCAACAACCCGCTCCTGCAGACACACTCTGTACAACATCAGGAGGATAAGTCCCCTACTGACTCAGAAGGCAACGCAGGTTCTTGTCCAGGCTCTTGTCATCTCACACCTTGACTACTGCAACTCCCTCCTCGCTGGACTGCCTGCATGAGCCATTCGACCTCTACAGCTCATCCAGAATGCAGCAGCCCCACTGGTCTTCAATCTACCCAAGTTCTCCCACACTACACCGCTTCTCCGCTCCCTTCACTAGCTACCAGTGGTGGCTCGAATCTGCTTCAAGACTCTGGTGCTGGCCCACCGTGCTGTGAATGGATCAGCACCTTCCTACATCCAGGCCATGGTCGAACCATACACCCCAGCACGTTCACTTCGCTCTGCATCGGCCAATCGGCTCGCCACTCCCTCACTCCGAGTGGGACCCATATTCCCCTCAAACAAAACCCACCTGTTTGCTATCCTGGCTCAAAAATGGTGGAACGACCTCCCCATTGATGTGAGAACAGCAGACAGTCTTCACACCTTCTGTCGCAGACTGAAAACCCATCTGTTTCGACTGCACCTCGGCGAATGAAAAAAAAAAAAGAAAAAGTTATTTGTATGTTGCACTTATATTGGTTTGGCTTATTTGTAGCCAATAGTTGAATTTGTATTCTATTGTTTCTGTATGTTGCACTTTGTTTGGCTTATTTGACGCTATTGCTCTGCACTTAAAGGATTGTACCTATTTGAAGCTATTGTACTTGCAATATTCTTGCTATTTGGAGTTGTGTCCTCATGATTGTTTGCACTTTTTGTAAGTCGCTTTGGACAAAAGGGTCAGCTAAATGAACTGTAATGTAATATAATAATAGAGACAGGTTGATCATATTTAATAACGAGGTGTTAATTAAGGGTGAAACTTCTTTAAACAGTTTAGTTGGAATCGGGTCTGAAAGGACAGGTTGATGCTTAGACGATGAAATTGTTGAAGTTAGTTGGTTAAGGTTGATTGGAGTAAAACAGTCGAGATATATTTCAGGAGTTATAGATGTTTTTAAGGTTCTGGAGGTTGAAGTTAAGTCGTTACTGATTGAGGTCAGGAGGAGATTAATTTAGTCTCTAATCATTATAATGTTATTGTTAAAGAAGCTCATGAAGTCGTCACTACTGAGAGATATAGGAACAGAAGGCTCTGTAGAGCTGTGGCTCTCTGTCAGCCTCAGTGCTGAACAGAAACCTGGGGTTGTTCTTATGTTCTTCTATTAAGGAAGAGTAATAAGCTGCTCTGCATTATGGAGAGCCTTCTTATACGTTTTAATTATCTAACCAGACTAAACGACATTCTTCCAGTTTAGTGGAACGCCATTTACTTTCAAGATTTCTCGACTTTTGTTTTAGTTTGTGGATTTGTAAATTAAGCCATGGAGCTTTCTTTTTCTGTTTTATGATCTTTTTCTTTAGAGGAGCGACAGAGTCGAGTGTTATTCGCAGTGAGGCTGCAGCGCTATCAACAAGATGATTAATTTGGGAGGGACTAAAGTTAAAAGCTAAAGTTAAAGTTAGTTGGAGTCCTCTGTTATATTAATATTGAGTCCTGGTATTGAATTAGTTGCTGATGTTCCTTAAATTTACTGGCTTGTAGTCCAGTAACAGGACTTCAAAAGTTATTAAAAATGTTCTGATAAAAGAGGATTATGTGGACACACTGATAAACTTTCAGTTTCAACACCATATCCCAGAACAAGGTCCAGAGTGTGGTTTAAACAGTGAGTTGGTTCATGTACATTCTGACTGAACCCAGTGAATCTAATATTGAGATTGACACATTATTAAGGCTCATTATCAACATCCACATGAATATTAAAGTCACCTACAATAATTACTTTATCTGTTTTAAGGTCTAAAATTGATACAAATTCTGAGAATTCAGGATATGGACCAGCAGGGCGGTACACAGTAACAAATAAAACTGGCTTTATTGTTTCCATGTTGGGTTTGAGAGCGTAAGAACAAGGCTTTCAAAAGAGTTATAGTTTCGTTTAGGTTTAGGATTGATCAAGAGGTTTGAGTCAATCCTAAAAGCTTCCAGCTCTGCCTCTACCATAGAGGGCGTGTTAGTCACATTCAGGAGTTCCTCAAAGTTCTCCTTCCACCGCCCGATAACCTTCTCAGTTGAAGTCAGCAGGGTCCCACCCTTGCTGTACACAGCTTGGATGGTTCCCCGCTTTCTCCTCCTGAGGTGCCGGACGGTTTTCCAGAAGCGCCCACCAGGCGCTCGCTGTCGGGCTTCCTCCGGGCAGGGTCTCTCCTTCTCTTTCCCTCTGTTTCATGAGGTCGTTTGAACCATTCTTAGTCCGACCCCTTGCCTGAGACCAATTTGCCTTGGGAGACCCTACCAGGAGCACCAGGCTCCAGACAACACATATTTTAGGTACATAGGGACACACAAACCTCTCCATGTTAATCATCTTATTTTTAAATATTGTTTTAAAAGTGTTTTACACATTTCCTTTTTAAATTAACTCCTTTGATTAGATTAATGATTTATTCACTTTAAAATGACATCATGACCTTTTCTACCTGCACGTTTTTGTGATTTGTTCTTAACGATCTCACACAAAAAGTTACCATTTATGTTTTTATTCCAACATACAAACATCCAAATAAAACATGAAGACATTTATAATTTATTCAGAAGTTTTAATACAAGTTGTTTAATTTCACTGTCCCTTGAATATATGAACCACAAACACACAAACAATATATTTTGATATTCTTCATTTTTATTAATATATAAATAAACTATAGTAATAAGCATGAAGTTTAAATTCTGCCTTCAATCAAAACGTTCAGTTTAAGACGTGATGAACGCAGAAGAGTCTACAGATAATAATAATAATAATCTACAAATATTTACATAATCGATTAATCCTTAAAGTCATGTTTCCAGCCTCTCAAATATTCTGTTTTATATTATATTAAAGTGACATTTAATGACATTTCAAGTAAATAATCTGCAGATTAACAATGTAAATATTATTCAGATTAATAATGTTAATAATCTGTAAATTAATGTAAGTAGTTGCAGCTCTAGACGGCAGCGGTCACGTGACCGTCAGGTAAACGTGGTTCTGACAGTTTGCTGGTCGTGGACAGCACGGTGACCTTCGACCTCAGGCCCGATGACGAGGATGAAGAGTACGACACCGTATTCCCCGCAGATGGCCGTGTGTCCTCGCTGCGGCACCACAGGGCACTCCTAGCCTTCTCCCTGAACTCCACGGACACGAAGTAGAAGATGAAGGGGTCGATGCAGCTGTTGAAGGTGCTAACTGCTAAACTAACCATGTAGGGGACGTACATGTCCTCGCCGTCTCCGTCCAGCGAGCTGTCTGCGTATGTGAGGAGGAGGAGGATGTTGCTGGGCAGCAGGCACACGATGAACACCAGCAGCACCAGCACCGTTACCCTCACTGCGTGGCCGTAACGCTTCCCCTCGGCCAGCAGTGTATGCAGCACGGCACCGTGGCAGAACAGCACAACCAGGAAGGGCAGCAGGAAGCAGAAGGTGAACAAGGTGGCGAAGTATGGCAGGAAGTAATTCTCCTGCTCCTCCTCAGGCAGCGCGTCGTGGCAGGTGGTGATCTGCAGCTCGTCCAGCACGTACGTCTGCTGCGACACCAGCAACGGCAACATGGCCGCCAGCACCACTGCCCACACCGCCGCTGTCATGTACAGAGACGTCCGCCGGCTGCGCAGCGTCTTGGCCCCAAAGGGATGAACCAACGCGACGTATCGGTCCAGAGCCACCAGCGCCAGACACAGCACGGAGCCGTACATGTTGCCGTAAAACAGCGCCATCACCACACGGCAGAAGGGCTCGCCCAGTTCCCAGTGGTTCCCTCTGAAGTGGTACACAATGCGAAACGGCAGTGCCAGCAGCAGCAGGCTGTCGGCGGCAGTGAGGTTAATGAGCAGCGTGGTGGACGGCAGCGGTTTGGTCTTGAACAGAAGCACCCACAGAGCCAGCAGGTTGGAGGGCAGACCCACGCTGAAGGCCAGCAGGTAGAGCAGTGGAAGGTACAGGTTGGTGGTCGGCGCCTGGATCTCCTTCAGCTGTTTCTCCTTCAGAGAGCTGAAGTTACAGCTCATCTTCAGCCTGAACGCCCGCAGACCTGCGGGGAACAGAAAGTGCACAGGGAGCGTTTAAAGGAGCGTCTCATGCCCGCTCCTCGGCCAAAGAGTTTCAAATATTACGTTGAATGAGACTTATTCTGCAAGAGTTGTGAGGGTTTGTAAACGGATGTTTTCAGAAAGTTTTGTGGTTGTTAAAACTTCAATTCATCAAAAATTCTGTTTTTAGATTCTTCGTTCATCGTGGAGCCACGTGAGAAAAAGCAAGTTTTCTCCAAGAGTTCAAGGAAACACTGATATATATATAAAACGAACATTTTAAAGGTGGAGTTTCCCTTTAAGATGTTTGTATTTGGTCTGTGTCTTCAACGACATACATACATTCGATATATTTAGTTCATGAATATTTAATAAATTCTCATCTCCAGGTAAGTTAAAATGAAGTATCAACTATCTACTAAAGTTTACAAAGCTAAAAAACATTAAAAAACACTTTAAAAATATTTTATCAATTATAAATGAACGTCAACTCTTTCTGTTGTCCTCACTTTAACAAAGTGTACTCACTTAAATAAAATGTCCTCACTTTAGCTAAATGTTCTTACTTTAAACACTTTAACATTTGGTCCGCTCGAAGATTGTAAACAAAGACAGACACACATAGTTTTAAGTGAGAATCTGATAGTTTAAGTTTAAACTCTCTGAGATAATAGAAACATCCTGAGCTGAAACAGGCTGCTGGGGATCAAACCAGTGTGAACCTGTCCATGTGTTCAGAAGAAGAAGCAGCAGAAGAAGACTTACGGACGGACATGCCGGAACATTCGTCTGCAGGAGGAGAAGACGGAGAGACGCTGCAGACGGACGACAGCAGAGAGACGAAGACCAGAGTCCCAAAAAACATCTTCTTACTTCTTCCTCTTACAACAAAACAACTTTTTCCTTTTGACCGTTTGACCTCCCAGTTCTTCAGATTCTCTCGATAGCAGCAGCGCTCTTCCTCTAACAACAGTCCTGTGGTTTTACAGTACAGCAGCAGCAGTACTCCTGTAGTCCCCCTGTAGTATTCTGGTAGCACTCTTGTAATCCTGTAGTCCTCCTATAGTCATCCTCTAATCCTCTACTCCTGTAGTCCCCCTGTAGTCCCCCTGTAGTCCCCCTGTAGTCCTCCTGTAGTACTCTGGTAGTCCTCCTGTAGTACTCTGGTAGTAGTAGTAGTAGTAGTATTATTATCAAATTTGATTTGATACTGGCAGTATCAGTGCCGTGAGGCTCTGCAGCCTCTTTGTGTTATCTGATCTCAGAGCTGTTGGTGTAGACTCGCCTCCTCTGCAGATGGCATCCAGATGTGTGTGTGTGTGTGTGTGTGTGTGTGTGTGTGTGTGTGTGTGTGGGTTCAAGTATAGACGTACCAACATGTAACAAAGAGACAAAGAAACTCCAAAGTTTTAGTCAGGTTTAGTGCTTATTTTAATATATAAAACATTACTATTGCTCCCTCTCCGTCTTCCGTCTTCCTGTGTCTCCATCTCCCTCCCTCTCCGTCTTCCTGTCTCTCTACCAGCAGCTGATAAGCAGCTTTCCTGTGTCTGAACTCTGCTGTTGTTCTTCTGAAGTAGACAGTTTAAATCAACTCTGACCGTCATGACGATAGAAACACAAAGTTACAGACGTTAAAGTAAAAACATGAAACAAGTAGAAACTCAAAAACTAAATAAGGGGTCCTTTCAGAAGTGTTTTAGAGGGTACTAATAGTCACTGAGGAGGTTCTGGTTTCATAAACGGGGATCAGGAGGTTCTTTAGGAGGTATTAGTGTAAGTCTAGATCTCAACCAAACCCACCACCGCCCTCTAGGACATCAGGAGCTGGATGAGCAGGAACTTCCTGAAGCTAAACGGTAGCAAAACTGAGGCCCTGCTCATCGGCTCCAAAAACACCCTCTCCAAAATCCTAACCACCCCACCCCCAAACATCATGATCGACGGCTTCCCTGCATCCTTCACCAGCCAAGTCAAAAGCCTTGGCGTCATCCTGGACAGCACCCTTTCGTTTGCACCCCACATAAAAAATATCACCCGGACGGCCTTCTTCCATATCTGCAACATTTCTAGACTCCGCCCATCCCTGTCACAATCCAGCACTGAAATCCTGGTTAATGCATTTGTCACATCCCGGATTGACGACTGTAATGCTATCCTCTCTGGCCTCCCCACAAAACTATTCAACAGACTCCAAATCATTCAACTCGGCTGCCCGGATCATCACCCCCATCCTCATCCAACTTCACTGGCTCCCTGTTCAGCACCAGATTGATTACAAAAACCTTCTGCTCACATACAAAGCCCTCAACAACCTCGCCCCCACCTATCTCTCAAACCTCCTCCAGGCATACACCCCCTCCCGCTCCCTGCGCTCATCCTTAGCCGGACTCCTGACTGTCCCCACCTCCCGCCTCAGCACCATGGGAGCCAGGGCTTTTAGCTGCAGGCTCTGGAATTCTCTGCCTCCACACATCAAACAGTCTAATCCCACCTGTTTAACCCTACTCACTCTAACACAACCAACATGTTCTCACAGATCCTCCGTCTCTCCGTCTCGCCACACTCTGTCTCTCCACACTCTGTCCTGCCTGTTTTATCTGTCGGTTTGACTCATTTGTTTTCCGTCTTTGTTTTAGCTGTTTTAACTTTTAAATGCACTGTAAGGCGACCTGGGGTGTCCTGAAAGGCGCCTCTAAATAAAATGTATTATTATTATTATTATTATTATTATTATTATTATTATTATTATTATTATTATTATAATTATCATCCCTCTCCCAGGATGGACAGAAGTGCAATAGATGACGTGTGTACAGGATAAACAACATAAAAAAACATTTATGTGACAGAAATGATGATGTGTTCGCATTTAAAAAAGAAGAATCCATACGTGCATCCAGGTGCATGATGGAAGCAAGAAGTTATTATGACTACAAATCATTATTAGGACTTCATTGCTCTCTGTCCTCATAACTGTGTTTAAATATCAATAAAACGTTCATCTTAAATATCTGAAGCTTGCTGAGTTTCTTCTGATTATTTCTTCATTAGACTCTCTGTCACATTACCGCTGAACATTGAATTATTGCACATATTCTCTTTACTGAGAACCTCTGCATACATCTGACCAATATTATTATTATTATTATTATTATTATTATGTTATTAGAACTATTATAAAGATAAATATAGATAACTATAAATGACCATAGAGAATATATCTACAAATAACTATAAAAACTCTAAATAAATATAAATAAAGAACTATAAATAAAATACTAAATAAATATAAATAACGATAAATAACTATAGATAAATACATAAATATGTATAAATAAATATAAATGAATTTATATTTAATAATACAAAAACCTATATACGTATTCAAGGTTTGTTTTATATCTGAAACTTTAACTCTGTGTAAACTATACACTGATACTGAATAATATGTATTGTATTACTTTATGTGCTTGTTTGAAAGCATCCAGCTCCTCTCCATCCTATATAATTAAAAATAATATATATAATTTGTATATATATATATATATATATATATATAAAAATTATATTATAATATCATCACTATAGTCTATATTGTGCTGATAAGTGTTTTATTAAAAACCACAGACGGGTGGACGGGGTCTCGCGACAGGTCTCGCGACAGTTAATCCAAATCTCAGGTACCTAAACATGAAGGTATCGCACACGCACGCGCCCTGTCTGCCGCCTACCCGTGCCGTGGCTCTGCGCATGCGCAGTGAGCTCCAAACTGTAACAGGCCGAGAGACGGGGCTCGAGCCTCCGCAGCGTAAAACAACCAGCGGAAACAAAACGGAATAAAACACCGACCAACTGCAGGATCCAGCGGCCGGTAACCCACCGAGCCCTGCCGGACATTTAGCGGGATAACAGCCGGAGGAGAGCGGAGGAGAGCGGAGGCAGGCGGGGGTCTGCAGCCCGGGAGCCTGCCTGTCTGGCCGCCTGCACACGGTAAGACAAAGCGGAATAAAGTGGCTGCTTTCAAATACCTGTAAACACTACAGTTTAAAATGAGCATGTATTAAACGGAGTTCTGAATAACAGGAGGTGTTTGGCATCTGAAGACATGGCGGGGTGAAGGTCCAGATGTTGGCCTGTGATGATGCTCCATGTTGTGACAGAAACACTGTCGGTCCCTGAACGTCTCATCCAGGGCTGTGTTCACTGTCAGGAGATAATAAATCTTTATTATAGAAGATCTGTGGACGACATTTGTAGATGTAAATTACACATTTATATAAAGACGACATACAAACATCATACAGAGACATAAAGAGGACATATAAGGAAATTAAGAAGACATACAGAGTCATTAAGGGGACATACCAAGACATTTAGAAGACATACAGAAACATAAAGAGGACACACAAAGAAGGACATACAGGGTATTTAGGTATACAAGTATTTAGAATAAATACAGAGATTTAAAGAGGACAATCTGACATTAAGAGAACATACAGAGACATTTAAAGGACATACAGAGACATTAAAGAGGACACAACGTGAAATTTAGAAGACATACAGAGACGATCAGAGGACATTAAAGGGACATACAGAGACATTTAGAAGACATAAAGAGGACAGACAGACATAAAGAGGACAAAGACATTTAGAGCACATACAGAAACATTTAGAAGACAGAGACATTAAGAGGACAAACATATATTTAGAGGACATTAAGATGACATACAGAGACATTTAGAGGACATAAAGAGACATTAAGATGACATGCAGAGAAATGTTTAAGGACAAACAAACATTTAGAAGACACACATAGACATTTAGAGGACATACCAAGACATAAAGAGGACAGACAGACATATATAGGACAAAGACGTTTAGAGCGCATACAGAGACATTAAGGGGACATTTAGAAGACATAAAGAGGACAAACGGGGACATACAGAGACATTTAGAGGACATTAACACGAAAGACATAGACATTTTGAGGATAAACAGACATACAGAGACATATGGATTTGGAAGACATTAAGGGGACACACAGATATAAAGAGGACAAACAAATACTTTTAGAAGACATACAGAGGACAAACAGAGATATTAAGGGGGACATTTATAAGACATCCAGAGACATAAAGACGATATACAGATACATTTATAAGACATGAAGAGGACAAACCGAGACATTAAGGGGGACATTTAGAAGACAAACAGAGACATTAAGAGGACAAACAGATATTTAGAGGACATTAAGGGGACATACAGAGACATTAAAAAGACCTACAGAGACATTTAGAGGACAAACCGAGAGATTAAGGGGACATACAGACGTAAAGCGGACAAACAAAGACATTAGAGGAAAAATAGAGACATTAAGAATCAAATCAAATGTATTTGTATAGCCCAATATCACAAATTATACATTTGTCTCAGTGTGCTTTACAGACTGTACAGGATACAACACCCTCTGTCTTTAGACCCTCTGTCCTTAGACCCTCTGTCCTTACACCCTCTGACCTTAGACTCTCTGTCCTCAGACCCTCTGTTCTTAGACCCTCTGTCCTTAGACCCTCTGTCCTTAGACTCTCTGTCCTTAGACCCTCTGACCTTAGACTCTCTGTCCTCAGACCCTCTGTCCTCAGACCCTCTGTCCTCAGACCCTCTGTCCTTAGACCCTCTGTCCTTAGACCCTCCGTCCTTAGACCCTCTGTCCTTACACCCTCTGACCTTAGACCCTCTATCCTTAGACCCTCTGTCCTTACACCCTCTGTCCTCAGACCTTCTGTCCTTACACCCTCTGTCCTTAGACTCTGTCCTTAGACTCTGTCCTTAGACCCTCTGTCCTTAGACTCTCTGTCCTTAAACCCTCTGTCCTTAGACCCTCTGTCCTTAGACCCTCTGTCTTTAGACCCTCTGTCCTTAGACCCTCTGTCCTTACACCCTCTGTCTTTAGACTCTCTGTCCTTAGACCCTCTGTCTTTAGACTCTCTGTCCTTAGACCCTCTGTCCTTAGACCCTCTGTCTTTAGACTCTCTGTCCTTAGACCTTTGCATCGCACAAGGAAAAACTTCCTAAAAGAAACCCCATAATTAAAGGGGAAAAATGTAAGAAACCTCAGGGAGAGACTGAGGAGGGATCCCTCTCCCAGGACAGACAGACGTGCAATAGATGTTGTGTGTACAGGATAAACAACATAGTACAAATACAACATTTGACAGAAATGATGTTGTGTTGAAAAAGAGAAAGTTTGGATGAATCCAGGAAAATGTCAAAAAGGCTTCCTGGTGTCCAGCAGGACCAGGGCAGCAGGCGCAGCCACGATTCCTGATCCTGACGTAAACTTTATCAGTGGCAACCTGCCACATGAGACACAGAAACATACATTTACATAAATGCATACAGATAGAGAGGGATAATTTTGAAGACCTACAGAGACACACAGAGACATTTAGAATACAAACAGACATTTAGAAGACATACACAGTTATTGAGAGGACAAACGGAGACATTTAGAGGACACAAACAGACATACAGAGGACATACATAGACATTAAGAAGACATATAGAAACATTTAGAAGACAAACGGACACTTAGAAGACATAAAAGGAACAATTAGAAGACGTGCAGAGACATTTACAATACAAACAGACATTTTGAAGACATTAAGATAACATACAGAGACATTTTGAGGACAAAGATTTAGAGGTTAGGACAAGATAAAGGGGACCATTGAACGACATAGACGAGAGACAAAGAAGTCCATCTGAGGACATAAATAACACTGAAGACAGAGGTTAGGACAACATACAGGAGACAGTTGGACACTGGCGTCCTCTGGAAGTAGTTTCTTTTAAGGCATTTTACTCTTTTTCCTGACAGTTTGGATGTAACGAAGACTGAGAGGAAGACATGATGTCTCCAAAGTGGACCCGTGTCCCTGTCCCGTTGGTCCTGGTCCATGTCCTCGCCCTGTCCCGCTCGGTGTCCGCGGCCCGCTCTGACAGAACCATGGTGTCAGAGGAGTACGTGGGTGCCACGGTGAACGCCACTGTGCTGGACGGACGAGGAAACAGTGTCCACATGATGAGCAGCGACGAAGGGACGTACGGACAGAACTCCCCAAAGGTGGACACGCGAGGTGTCGTCATTGCACCGGCACCGCACCACGGAGGTACGTCTTACTAACGCGATTTTATTAGATTTAAAAAGTACTTTTTTCAATCCTTAAAAAACTGTCAAACAGGAAGCCTTAAGTCTCTCTGAATTACTGCTGTTATTATATTATATGCTGATTATTATAAAACGGACATGTCAAATCAAGCAATCTGATTGGTTCTTAGCCGTGGTATAGTGAGCGTATATCACGGGTAGAATTGTCGTCATTTTTCACAACAAGTCAGTATCCCTCCGCGTCTGAGAGAAAGCTACACCGTTACAGCTGTTAAATGAGTCCGTTAAGAAACAAAGCTTTGCTCTGGAGGAGTGGATCCATCAGTGCCTCCAGAGAAGAAGCCCTAAAAGACCACGAGCAGAGCAGCTGTTAGTGTTGTTGCATAGCAACCACCTCGCACTATGTTCTGTGTAGAAGGCAACGGAGGGACTATTTTATGTTGAACATCATTATTTAATAATAAAAAGTGTGTACTTTTCTTTCATATTGCCACACTTGGTAACCGTTTTACAAAAGCAATAGCTCACTTCAGACCGTGATATATGCTCATTATATTATATTATATATATTATATATACCACGGCCTGTCGTGAGCTATTGCTTAAATAATTTATATATTAATATTATTAATATAATAATAATGAGGTTAATCTGAATAAAGCAGCATGACAATGTGAGATAAACGGAGTCAGCAGAAACTGAGAACTTCCTGACATTTAAAACCTTTAAATAACCTCTAATCCTGAACATCGTCCCCAGCCCGGCTCTGAGGTCTGGACGTCTTAGTTTATTTTATGACGGAAAGTTGTCTTATGTTATGTTTGAGTGGGGACACCCACTTTGTTACTCTTTAATGCAGAGTAGAAGTCAAGTTTGTTGTCGTTTGTCTCTTTGTGGTCATTTTTGCATCTCTTTCAGTTGTCTGTCTGTCCTGTATCTTGGTGTTGTTTTGGTGGATGTAGATATTGTGAATGTAGTAGTGAGACACAGTGGCAGCAGTATATTTAGTATATGTAGTGTATATAGTAGTACATGTAGTAAGATATGCAGTACTGAGACACTGCGGCGGTGTTGAAGGTCGGGGCGTCTCTGCTCTGAAGTGTCAGATTACAGAAGGACACTGCAGCAGCAGCTGTGCAGCATCTGAGCTTTAATATCTATTATAACTGATCAAACACATAAACACACAATTATATCAATAAATAAAAAAGACTCAATAAAATCTAAACAGATTTAAGGCTTTTACACAGCAGGGGCGTGACAAATAAAATAAATTCTCACCTGCAATATTTTGGATTCAAAACTTTTCATACCGGCAGCGATTTGAACAGATTCAGCTCGTTCTCTATTTTACTGAGTTTCCTGTTGAAATGCTCAGAGTAGTGAACAGTTAGTGGTTATGTACTTTTATCCTCATCATAACCCTCCATTGTTTCCCCCTGAAATTCAAGGTGTTTTTCTTTTTCTTTATTTTTTAATATTCACAACCCCCCCCCCCAAAGCAGTAAACATAGGGGAAACACTGCTCTCGGCTACATGACTATAGTGTACATTTAGACCTGACGTCTTTTCAGCAATGCTGGATGTTCCTATACACTTACTGCAATTTAGTGCCATCTTACATCCGGGGTTTTAAAGAAATAAAAACTATTAAATATAATTGTTTTTAAAAGGTATACAGGTACGTCTTATGGGCTACTCCTATAAAAGTAAGTAATTTAACTGATCGAACTGTGATGAGGTGGTGGTGATAGCCTAGTGCAGTGGTTCCCAAATGGTGTGCCGTGAGACAAATCCCGGTGTGCCGTGGGATTTTGAAACAATTAGGCCTATTGCATTTAACTGTACACAAGGTTATGAATTTTTTTTTAATTACTTCAGTGTTTCCCCTAGGTTTACTGCTCTGCGGGATGCTGCCTGGGCTGGATCAGATCTGTGCGTGGCGCAGATTTTTTAAGTTCTCTCCTTACCTTTCCTCAGCTCTGTCTCTGACTGTAAGTGTGTGCGCTCGCGTGGGTTTGGAAGCGGAGCTCCGCCCTTCGCGAAGCAGAGCAGAGGAGAGAATGTAAATACGCAAAACAACTGAAACGTGTAAATAAATTAGATACATGACATAAGCGTTTAGTTTATTTAATAAAAGAGCACCTGTTCAATGTGAAAAATGAGTTGTGAATATATTAAAAAACTAAACAAAAAAACGTCTTGAATTTCAGGGGGGGAGGGGTGGGTGGGCATTGCGCAGGGAAGCACTGTACTTTATTGGTACTTTGTCCTACACACTTAGAATAAATACAATATAGAAACAATAGGTCTTATATGCTTCGTTTTAGCCATTTGCGCATGGTGGGAAATATTAGAGTGTGATACATCAAAGGCTCTGCTAGTGTGAAGGAGAATAGCTAGTTTACAAGGACTAGGCTAAAAACAAATTCACAGAGTGATAACAGTGATACTATGTGTTATAGAGGGGATTTTGCACGGATATGAATACAGATGTGTCTTTAGATTTTGGCTTGGACATAATGTCAAATGTTGTATTTGTACTATGTTGTTTATCCTGTACACACGACATCTATTGCACGTCTGTCCGTCCTGGGAGAGGGATCCCTCCTCAGTCTCTCCCTGAGGTTTCTAACATTTTTCTCCTTTAATTATGGGGTTTCTTTTAGGAAGTTTTTCCTTGTGCGATGCGAGGGTCTAAGGACAGAGGGTGTAAGGACAGAGGGTGTAAGGACAGAGGGTGTAAGGACAGAGGGTCTGAGGACAGAGGGTGTAAGGACAGGGTGTAAGGACAGAGGGTGTAAGGACAGAGGGTCTAAGGACAGAGGGTGTAAGGACAGAGGGTCTAAGGACAGAGGGTCTGAGGACAGAGGGTCTGAGGACAGAGGGTCTAAGGACAGAGGGTGTAAGGACAGAGGGTGTAAGGACAGAGGGTCTGAGGACAGAGGGTCTGAGGACAGAGGGTCTAAGGACAGAGGGTCTGAGGACAGAGGGTCTGAGGACAGAGGGTCTGAGGACAGAGGGTCTGAGGACAGAGGGTCTAAGGACAGAGGGTCTAAGGTCAGAGGGTGTCGTATCCTGTACAGTCTGTAAAAACTGAGACAAATGTGTAATTTGTGATATTGGGCCATATAAATAAATTTGATTTGATTTGGTGTGCCTTGGCCATAGAAAGTTTGGGAACCACTGGTCTGGTGGTTCCACCTTCCAAACCAGAAGGTCGTGAGTTCAATACTAGGGCTGCCACCATTGTACCCGAGCAAGGTACTTAACCCCCAGAGAGACTGTCCCTGTAGTTAGTTCACTGTAAGTCGCTCTGGATAAGAGCGTCCGCTAAATGACCTGTAATGTAATGTAATGATGATGTGTTCAAATTATATATTAATTAATATTCAGACTGGTCGAGTTACTGGAGGAATCATTTCAACCCTAGAGAGAAAACATAATTAAAATAGAAACTATTTGTTATGTTTAAAAACAGCAGAGGTCCCTTTAACATGTCAGTAACTATGGTAACGGTGTGTGTCTCCCCAGTGGTGGACCGGCAGGGCTGCGACCCCGGCACGCGCTTCCTGGTCCCTCCTCGGAGCGTTCACTGGGTGGCGCTGCTGCAGAGAGGAAACTGCACCTTTAAGGAGAAGATCCTGAAGGCCACCGCCTACAACGCCACCGCCGTGCTCATCTACAACAACTCCACCGACAAGACAGTGAAGATGGGACACGAAGGTCATAACAGCTGATTAATGCTAATTAAAGATGATTAACGTGGTCGCTAACAGCTGCTAAATGCTAAGCTATGGTCACCAGCTAGTAGATAGTGTACAGTGTACCTGAGCAGGAATACTCCACTCTCAGGATTGTACACTAAATATGAAGCTGGCTAGCTTAGCTTAGCATAAAGACGATACTGGGGAACGTATATTAGCTTAGCATAAAGACAGGAAACAGGAAGACAGCTAGGTTAGCTTAGTATAACTACTGGAAACAGTGAGAAACAGCTAGTTTAGCTTAGCATAAAGAATGAGAAACAGCTAACCTGGAGAGAAGGAGCACAAAGGTGTGTGTGTGTGTGTGTGTGTGTGTGTGTGTGTGTGTGTGTGTGTGTCTCGATGTCGAGCTCTAATTAAAGATGATTAACATGGTCGCTAACAGCTGCTAAATGCTAAGCTATGGTCACCAGCTAGTAGGTAGTGTACAGTGTACCTGAGCAGGAATACTCCACTCTCAGGATTGTACACTAAATATGAAGCTGGCTAGCTTAGCTTAGCATAAAGACGATATTGGGGAACGTATATTAGCTTAGCATAAAGACAGGAAACAGGAAGACAGCTAGGTTAGCTTAGTATAACTACTGGAAACAGTGAGAAACAGCTAGTTTAGCTTAGCATAAAGAATGGGAAACAGCTAACCTGGAGAGAAGGAGCACAAAGGTGTGTGTGTGTGTGTGTGTGTGTGTGTGTGTGTGTGTGTGTGTGTGTGTGTGTGTGTGTGTGTGTGTGTGTGTGTGTGTGTCTCTCGATGTCGAGCTCTAAATATAGCTATAAAAGACGGGAACGTGTCATTAATTGATGAGGTCACTGTGACCTTACACTGTGTGTGTGTGTGTGTGTGTGTGTGTGTGTGTGTGTGTGTGTGTGTGTGTGTGTTTGTGTGTGCGTGTGCGTGTCCTGGTGCTGAATGTCAGAGAGCAGAAAATAAATTAATGAATAATAACAAAATGCAGCTCAAAACAGAAAACAGTCTGAACTCTGAATATGATAATACATAATAAAACAGAAGAGACGTGTAAGTGAAATGAGAAAGAATATCAGTTTTTACTTTCAAACTGGAGTATGTTCTCCTCATGGCAGACAATATGGACTGTTGCATCATGGGAACTGTAGTTTGCATAGGGATGGGGATCGAGAACTTGTTCCTAGTTGTCCGACCATGCCTCCGTATCAATTTCTCATATCGATGATTTGTGACAGTTGCACATGAACAATGACGTAACAGCAGACGCACGCTGTATCAAGTCTCATGTTGTTTGGGACCGGAGAGAGAAAAAATGCTCAAAAACACGGCAACAATAAGCCTGAGGAGATGCAGCCTGTTCTTCTGATAATGCTGCATTTTAAACAATAAATCCATATTGAAATGGTTAGGAGGAGAGCTATTTAGCGTTAACTTTTAGCTGTTAGCAGCCCTAACGGCTAACGCTAATGGAGGTTACACTGAGTTACATTATGATGCGTTCAGGCTCTACTCAGTAAAAATGTGTACTGGTTGAAGGTAAATTATAACGTTATCATGATGTGTTCAAATGTAATCTTGTAAAATGTCTTTGGTGAGAAACTTAAATAAATCCAGTTGTTTGGAGATGTTTTCACATTAATATAAAATAGATATTAGATTAATTATAAACTGTTTAACTTCCTAACACAAGCTCTAAGCAGCTGATAATACATCATTAAAATTACTGATGCCAAAACAAATATTTACATAAAAAATATTTTTTTTCCTGATCATTTGAATTGTGTGTTTTTATGCAAATAACCACTAAAGATGACAATAGGGAAACTATAAACTAAACAGCCCTGCTTGTATGTCCCCTATTCCACCCTAACTGCTGGACAGTGTAGTACTGGTCCTGGTTCTGGTCCTGAATGTCCTGGTCTGGTTCTGTCTGCAGGTACCGGGGACACTGTAGCGGTGATGATCACAGAGACGTACGGTAAAGAGATCCAGGCTCACCTGGAGAGGAACCTGACGGTTCTGGTCTCTGTGTTCGTGGGTCAACGTGGTCCCACCAAGAACATCAACCGAGGCTCGCTGGTCTTTGTCTCCATCTCCTTCATCGTCCTCATGATCATCTCGTCGGCGTGGCTCATCTTCTACTTCATCCAGAAGATCCGCTACACCAGCGCCCGCGACCGCAGCCAGGTGAAAGTCCAACGCACCATTAACAGGCTAACACACAGCTAACACGCTAACATGATAACATACAGAGTCTGAGCACCTTGCTAGCTGAGTGGCTATGTAAGTTTAACATTGCGGTTTCAATTCCTTCCTTAGAGCCTTTGTTGCAAGTCACCCCCCCCCCCCCCCCCATTTCTAGTGTCCAAAAATGTATCTTAAATACAAATAAGGAGACTAATAATATACTAATAATGTGTCCTCCCCCTGTGTCTCTCAGCGGCGTCTTGGTGATGCAGCGAAGAAAGCCATCGGGAAGTTGACCACAAGGACAGTGAGGAAAGGAGACAAGGTAAGTACGTCTGGCACAGGTAGGATACATAGTGGACAGTAGGGCACATGTTGGACAGCAGGTGGACAACAGGACACACGGTGACAGCAGGACACATGGTGGACAGTAGGTGGACAATATGACACATGGTGGACAGTAGGTGGACAATATGACACATGGTGGACAGCAGGTGGACAATATGACACATGGTGGACAGTAGGTGGACAGCAGGTGGACAATATGACACATGGTGGACAGTAGGTGGACAGCAGGTGGACAGTAGGACACATGGTGGACAGCAGATGGACAATATGACACATGGTGGACAGCAGGTGGACAATATGACACATGGTGGACAGTAGGTGGACAGCAGGTGGACAGTAGGACACATGGTGGACAGCAGGTGGACAATATGACACATGGTGGACAGCAGGTGGACAGTAGGACACATGGTGGACAGTAGGTGGACAGTAGGACACATGGTGGACAGCAGATGGACAATATGACACATGGTGGACAGCAGGTGGACAATATGACACATGGTGGACAGCAGGTGGACAATATGACACATGGTGGACAGCAGGTGGACAATATGACACATGGTGGACAATATGACACATGGTGGACAGCAGGTGGACAATATGACACATGGTGGACATGGTGGACAGCAGGTGGACAGTATGACACATGGTGGACAGCAGGTGGACAATATGACACATGGTGAACAGCAGGTGGACAATATGACACATGGTGGACAGGAGGTGGACAATATGACACATGGTGGACAGGAGGTGGACAATATGACCCATGGTGGACAGCAGGTGGACAATATGACACATGGTGGACAGGAGGTGGACAATATGACACATGGTGGACAGGAGGTGTACAATATGACACATGGTGGACAATATGACACATGGTGGACAGCAGGTGGACAATATGACACATGGTGGACAGCAGGTGGACAATATGACACATGGTGGACAGCAGGTGGACAATATGACACATGGTGGACAGGAGGTGGACAATATGACACATGGTGGACAGGAGGTGTACAATATGACACATGGTGGACAGCAGGTGGACAATATGACACATGGTGGACAGGAGGTGGACAATATGACACATGGTGGACAGCAGGTGGACAATATGACACATGGTGGACAGGAGGTGGACAATATGACACATGGTGGACAGCAGGTGGACAATATGACACATGGTGGACAGCAGGTGGACAATATGACACATGGTGGACAGGAGGTGGACAATATGACACATGGTGGACAGTAGGTGGACAATATGACACATGGTGGACAGCAGGTGGACAATATGACACATGGTGGACAGCAGGTGGACAATATGACACATGGTGGACAGTAGGTGGACACATGGTGGACAGCAGGTGGGCAATATGACACATGGTGGACAGCAGCCCTAACCCAAGGAAAGGGTTGAAAGGAATTTCAAAAGACTGCAGGACGCC
This sequence comes from Cottoperca gobio, assembly GCF_900634415.1. Taxonomy (NCBI): domain Eukaryota; kingdom Metazoa; phylum Chordata; class Actinopteri; order Perciformes; family Bovichtidae; genus Cottoperca; species Cottoperca gobio. Next base: position 87,237 of record NW_021166912.1, on the reverse strand, counting down.
GTTAATGACAAATGAAAAACAATGACCACAGAGACTAAAACCACGAGCATCCTGCAGCTCCTAGAGGGTTTGAACCTGTTGTTGTCACTTCAACGTGTGTGTGTGTGTGTGCGTGTGCGTGTGCGTGTGCGTGTGCGTGCGTGCGCTGCAGGAAACTGATCCAGATTTTAACCACTGTGCCGTGTGTATTGAAGCGTATCAGCTGAACGATGTGGTCCGTATTCTGCCCTGCAAGTGAGTCTGAAAACACACCCATACCTAATACATTTAATTATACTTTAGTAATACATTTAATTATACAGTTATTTATACTTTAATAATAAAAATAATAATACATTTAATCATACTTTAATAATATATTTAATTCTACATTTATTTATACTATAAGAATACATTTAATTATACTTTAATAATAAATGTATTCATACTTTAATAATACATTTAATCATACTTCAATAATGAATTGAATTATACTTTAATAATACATTTATTTATACTTTAATAATACATTTAATTATACATTTATATATAATTTATTAATACATTCAATTATACTTTAATAATTAATTGAACTATACATTTAATTATACTTTAATGTGTGTGTGTGTGTGTGTGTGTGTGTGTGTGTGTGTGTGTGTGTGTGCGCATAGACATGTCTTCCATAAGGTGTGTGTGGACCCCTGGCTGAACGAGCACTGCACGTGTCCCATGTGTAAACTGAACATCCTGAAGGCTCTGGGCATCACGGTGAGGCTGAAATACACTTTGATGAAAAAACAATCTTTGTTTTTATCTTATATATGTAGTGTGTACATTATATGTATAATATATGAAGATATATCCTTTTACCTGAAGTCTTTAACATGGATGTGCAGATAAAGATAAACCCTAACTGCGGTTGTCCCCTCAGACCAGCCTCCCCTGCGTGGACAGCGTGGTGCTGGACGTGGAGCGTTTGGGCGTCAGTTCGGCCTCCAGCAGCCAGAGGGCGCCGCCCGGAGACAGCAACCCCCCCTCCATTAGCCTGGAACCGCTCAGCCCCGCCCACCCTGAGGCCACGCCCAGGATGCCCTCTGACATCACCATCGCTGTGACCAGTAAGAACGCAGTACCATGAGTTACACAGTGATGTAATATTATGATAAATATTGCTCAGTTTTACTGAGAACACTTTTAAGTCGTATATCTTTGTAAATGTAATATTATGTGAGCGGCTACTTTTTGAACGACTACGCTTAAGGGGAGTTCACTTTATAAATATAAAGAGTTTTAAGCCTTGTACTACCAGATGAATTGTAATTAAATTACTACCATAAATTATTTCATTCAGAGCAAAAAACATTTGAAATAGAAAAGAGGTACAAGGCTGTTGATGATTATTTTATATATATATATATATATTTATATATATATATTTATATATATATATTTATATATATATATATATATATATATATATATATATATATATTTATATATATATATGAAGCTCTATATATATATATATATATATATATATATATACATAGTAACATAGTAACATATTTAATCCAGAATAAGAACGAGGTCTGAGACTGTGTTTCTGTCCCGGCAGGCGGCGGGCACTTCTTTAACAGGAACTCGATGTCTCCTCGCAGCGCGGTCTGTGAGATGGAGCTGCCGGACATCCAGGCTTCGCTCGACCTCTACGACGACAACAAGTCCTGAGGACCGTCGTCACAGTTACAACCCCCCCACCACTGATGGACGAGTGGGTGGCGGGGGTCTGATAACAATAACCTGGACGAACTGTTAAACATAATTTAACCATCAGACTAAACATGGACTGTCTGGATCCGGGTCTCAGTTTAGACCCGTTTGCTCGACACTCATGTTTTTATTTTCACCAAAAGAAGAAAAAACACTTTGGAGGAACCGGAGCTGGTTGTCGGGTTGAATAATCCTGAAAACTGAACCCGAGATCTAACTCCGGCCCAGGAACCAGAACCTGAACTAGGTTCCTCTGGTCAACCTGGAGCTAAGGTTGCTGTTCAATTTATAGAAAAAAGTTCTGGCGTACCTAAAAGCGCTCTTGTGTTCCTGGAAAAGGTCCTGAGTTCTTAAGAAGGTTCCTGGTTTCTAAAAAAGTTCCAGTGCTCCTTAAACGGATCCTGGAACAGTTTCTGAGTCCCTAACAAGGTTCTGCGGTCTGTGGCAAACTTTACAAATTCCTTAAACGGTTCTTGGAAAGGTCCTGAGTTCTTTAAAAGGTTCCCGAAAAAGGTCCTAAGTTGCCTAAAAGGGTTCCTGGAACGGTTTCACCTTGAAGGGTTCTGTTGGGTTCCTGAGCAATTAAAAGGTTCGGAAACATTTCCAAAGTGTTGAAGATATTCATGTGTTCTCAAAAAACTTTTTAGTTCCTACAAAGGTTTTCTGAAACGGTTCCTGAGACTTTAAAAAGGTTCCTGTGTACGTGGAAAATGGGTCAAAAGATTTGTACCTGAGACTATTTTACCTGAACCAAATAGGACCGTAAAGCACCAGAACCAGAACCGACCAAGAGAACCTGAACGCAGAAAAGGTTTCTGTCCATCTAATGATCTGCGTCTGAAGACCTGGATCAGAACTCCTCACTGGCTGAACTTCATCAGACTGGACCCGGATCCTCTGTAGAAACAGTGTTAACTCCCCTGTAGCAAAAGAACTTTAGCTTTAAAGGAAAAGTCCAACATTTCAGAAAATCCTCCTGTTCTCTGTTTCATTAACATTTGGAGTTCCTCAGGGAGGCGTCCCGGGTCCTCGGCTCTTCTTATTAAACTTCTCTGGGTTTAAAGAGACACTTCAACATGTGTAACGCTGTGTTCGCACCAAGCGCAAAACAATTTTCTCCTTGCACAAGTTTGAACCGTTGGATCATTTGTGTTTATTTATTGAATTAATCTGGTTTACTACAGCGGTATGAACTCAGAATAAACACATTGAGCTGTGATTTCCTTGCAATAAAGGAATGAAAAAATAATGCAGAAATAACTCCATCATGATGCTGGTTTTTAAAATGTCTGAGTTCATGCTTTGTCAGGTCTGTCCGCAAGACGACAACCAAACTACTCTTAAAATGCTTGTTTTCTGAATGGAGTTTGGTTGATCAGGGCTATACTAACATTGTAGCTGCTCAGTCATCTAAATGAGGCAATACATTTAAACACACAGATATCTACATACTGTGTAATTTTAAAATGCATTTAAGATGTTTATTATTGATGTCAGGAGCCCACAGACGCTACTGTAATTTTTACCTACATTCAACAACGAAAAATTTCAACTTGCGCGTACATGCAAATTTGGCTTGTTTTTTGCTAATGGTGTCAACACAGCATTACACCCTTTTGTTCTCCAGAGTCAGACAATAAGATGTAGCCTAGCTTAGCACAAATAGTGGAAGCAGGGGGAAACTGTTAGCTTCATCAAATATCTAAAATCAACACATCTGGAGTCCCCAGGTCTGTGAGCCAACAGACGGGGTTACAGCGAAATTCTAACAGTCAGTATAAAATCCTAAAGGTATAAAGTGAGTGTCTACTTGTTAACCCGGTAACAGCTATACCTTATCTGCAGTATTATAGATGTTTGGTGAGCTAATGCTAGCTCCAAGCTAATATTATTCTTATAATATTCATCTGTACAGTAAATTAGCTTGTAGCTCTCACAGCTAACACAATCCGATGGATTCATTGATTAGATTTTTATTATCAGATGAAGAAATAATAAATGTTAAAACTCTTATTTCCAACATGAAAGACAAAACACAAAGAAGCAACAAGACATTCAATGAGAAACTAAACCGAAACACGTCACCACAATGTCAGAGAAGCAGCATTAATTATGACTTCTGTCTCATATTTAGCTTGTGGCTCCATTTGATCTGGAGGCTCTTTACATTGCATGTTGTTAAATCTTTTCAATTAAGTTTTTTGTGAGTCCTGTCTTCCTATTGGCTCACAGAGCTTAGTGAGGCCTGTCTTCCTATTGGCTCACAGACCTTAGTGAGGCCTGTCTTCCTATTGGCTCACTGACCTTAGGACTCGAGCATCTCCTGAAGTGACGGACTGATTCTTTAAAATGTATTCTTCAGCTTCTGAATATAATAATCCGCTCCACTGACGGGGCTCAATATATAAACAGCATTATACGATGTATACCTGATGATATTAGCTGCAGTGACGGAGACGATGTGTGTGAAGCTTTCAGTTCACTTTGTCTCCAACTGCTTTCGCATTAAAGAGTCGATACTTTACCCTGCAGCTGCCTCAATGTATTTATCACACAGTGTTTAATACATGCAGTGGGTATGATACACTTATACACTCATATACTTATACACCTATAAACCTATATACCTATACACTTATACACTTATACAACTATATACTTATACACTTATATACCTATATACTTATACACTTATACTTATACAATTATACACTTATATACCTATACTTATACACTTATACTTATACAATTATACACTTATATACTTATACAATTATATACCTATATACTTATACACTTATATACTTATACAATTATATAGCTATATACTTATACACTTTTACAATTATACACTTATATACCTATACAGACTTACACATTTATATACACTTATAGACTAAATAGGTGAAAAAAACATTCAATGTGTTTATTCACCGTCTGTGACGTCATGACGCAGCGTGCGCGCCAGACCCGGAAGTGATGTTTAGTCAGCCGACTGAAAACAACAACATTCAGAGCTCTGTTAGTCTGAATTAGACGGAGCCGCCCGGTGGTAATAACGGTGACTTCTCCCGGGGATAATAACGGTGTTAACGCTCCTTTCTCCCGGAGATTCCCCGACGTAGGGTGAGCAGGGAGCGGACAGAGATGTGGATCCAGCCGGAGGAGGTGCTGCTGGCCGGTGCGCTGTGGGTCTCCGAGCGGGCCAACCCGTTCTTCATCCTGCAGAGGAGGAGAGGGCACGGCCGGGGGGGAGGACTGTCCGGTGAGTCCCGGAGTTCATCATAGTCCACTACAGTCCGGCTCTGTTATAGTCCACTACAGTCTGGTTCTGTTATAGTCCAGGTCTGTTATAGTCCACTACAGTCCGGCTCTGTTATAGTCGGGGTCTGTCATAGTCCGGCTCTGTTATAGTCCACTACAGTCCGGCTCTGTTATAGTCCGGTCTGTTATAGTCCACTACGGTCTGGCTCTGTTATAGTCCGGGTCTGTTATAGACCGGCTCTGTTATAGTCCGGTCTGTTATAGTCCACTACGGTCCGGGTCTGTTATAGTCCGGGTCTGTTATAGACCGGCTCTGTTATAGTCCGGTCTGTTATAGTCCACTACGGTCTGGCTCTGTTATAGTCCGGGTCTGTTATAGACCGGCTCTGTTATAGTCCGGTCTGTTATAGTCCACTACGGTCCGGGTCTGTTATAGTCCGGTCTGTTATAGTCCGGCTCTGTTATAGTCCACTACAGTCCCGGTCTGTTATAGTCCGGGTCTGTCATAGGCCGGCTCTGTTATAGTCAGGTCTGTTATAGTCCACTACGGTCCGGGTCTGTTATAGTCCGCTACAGTCCGGGTCTGTTATAGTCCGGTCTGTTATAGTCCGGCTCTGCTATAGTCCACTGCAGTCCGGGTCTGTTATAGTCCGGGTCTGTTATAGTCGTCTTTGTTATAGTCCAGCTCTGTTATAGTCCACTACGGTCTGGGTCTGTTATAGTCCGGGTTGGTTATAGTCCACTACAGTCCGGGTCTCATATAGTCCACTACAGTCCGGGTCTGTTATAGTCCACTACAGTCCGGTTCTCATATAGTCCACTACAGTCCGGGTCTGTTATAGTCCACTACAGTCCGGTTCTCATATAGTCCACTACAGTCCGGGTCTGTTAAAGTCCAGGTCGGTTATAGTCCATTATGGTCCAGGTTTGTTATAGTCCGTTCTGTTATAGTCCGGCTCTGTTATAGTCCGGTCTGTTATAGTCCACTGCAGTCCGGGTCTGTTATAGTCGTCTTTGTTATAGTCCAGCTCTGTTATAGTCCACTACGGTCTGGGTCTGTTATAGTCCGGGTTGGTTATAGTCCGGTCTGTTATAGTCCACTACAGTCCGGTTCTCATATAGTCCACTACAGTTCGGCTCTGTTATAGTCCAGTCTGTTATAGTCCGGGTCTGTTATAGTTCACTACAGTTCGGTTCTCATATAGTCCACTATAGTCCGGGTCTGTTATAGTCCGGCTCTGTTATAGTCCACTACAGTCCGGCTCTGTTATAGTCCACTAGTTCTGGTTCAGGTCTGTTACTTATTAGTTTTTAATGCTTCCAGGAGCTCCAACAGTGAAATTGAGTCATGATGATTCGTCAGAAAACCACCGACTGTTTGTTATGATGAGGCCGTCAGCTGACAGGAAGTCAGAGTTAGAATCAGCTGATCTGTGTCTCATTGTTCACATGTAAACCTGCTGTATGTGACTTTACAGCCGACTGAAGACTTGTTACAGTCATATCGTCCAGTCGTGGTAACTCCAGATCCAATCACCCGGGGGGGAGGAGTTACATCACAGCATAGAGGACTTTACATAAAGGGGCGTTTTCTCAGTTGACATATTTTTTTAAACTGTTGTTTTAGTCAAATCAAAATAAAATAAAATGTATTTATATAGCTCAATACCACAAATTACACATCACACCGTGTGCTTTACAGACTGTACAGCATATAACACCCTCTGTCCTTAGACCCTCTGTCCTTAGACCCTCTGTCCTTAGACCCTCTGTCCTTAGACTCTGTCCTTAGACCCTCTGTTCTTAGACCCTCTGTTCTTAGACCCTCTCTCCTTAGACCCTCTGTACTTAGACCCTCTGTCCTTAGACTCTGTCCTTAGACCCTCTGTTCTTAGACCCTCTCTCCTTAGACCCTCTGTCCTTAGACCCTCTGTCTTTATACCCTCTGTCCTTAGACCCTCTGTTCTTAGACCCTCTCTCCTTAGACCCTCTGTCCTTAGACCCTCTGTCCTTAGACCCTCTGTCTTTAGACCCTCTGTCCTTAGACCCTCTGTCCTTAGACTCTGTCCTTAGACCCTCTGTCTTTAGACCCTCTGTCCTTAGACCCTCTGTTCTTAGACCCTCTGTCCTTAGACCCTCTGTCTTTAGACCCTTTGTCCTTAGACCCTCTGTCCTTAGACCCTCTGTCCTTAGACGCTCTGTCCTTACACCCTCTGTCCTTAGACCCTCTGTCCTTAGACCCACTGTCCTTAGACCCTCTGTCCTTAGACTCTTTGTCCTTACACCCTCTGTCCTTAGACCAGGGGTGTCCAAACCTCTTTCACTGAAGGCCACATACAGAAAATATACGAAGGGCTGGGCCACTCATACTTTTGAGGTATATTGCCTAAAAACAAATCAGGGGGTGGGGAAAAGGGGATGGATATATCTCAAGCTTGTTAAACAAATAAGTTATTGGGCTTGTTAACACATCAACTAACATTAGTTAGAAAATGTTATCAACTTTAATTGACTGATTGTATTGAAAGATTGAGCTTATTAACATGAATAATGTGTAATAAATGTTTTAAATGGCCTATAATGGGAACAGCGTTGCACTCAGTGGGAGCAGTGATGCTATGGACTGAAGGATGCTGCAGGTCAGGAGTAAGTTTGGTGTTTGAGATACGAAGGACATCACAGAGATGCTGTCGTTCATTTTGGTTCTCAATCTGCTTTTGTTCAGAGAAAATGTTTGCTCACATATTTGAGTGGGGAAGTGCACAACATTGAAGTTGCGTAGTTGTGTCTCAGAGAGACGGAGCTTCACACAGAGTGCTTTCATGTGCGCAGTCGGCTCTTGTTCAGTGTTGAGATGACCAGTAAGATCAACTAACCAGGTCTGCCAAACATGGAGGGTCTCTCAGCTCATGAAGAGGTCGCAATCGGAATGGAATCGCAATGTGTCCTCCATACGAAGCCATTAGCAGACATCATGGTGTTTACATCAAATTCAAACGAGGTGATCTTGCCTTTCTCTACTGTAACAGTAATTCCACCTTCCTTAATATCTACGGCAGTTTCATGCATTTCATCAGTAGGGTGTTAGGGGGTGAAGTCTCATTTTGGAATTGTTTAGTTGTTAGATTGTCTGGATCTTTACTTGATTCATGCGGCCCAAACTCCCACCATGCCAAGGGGAGTACTACAAGAATTGCAAGCAATGCTAACCCAGCTAACACCGAAGTGCTTCCCCACAGAGAAATATTCTTTCTCATTTTCTTGTCTATTTCGATTAATGTTAACTGGTTTTATCTGCTTACTTAGACGGGCATGCAAGTAATCGTAACAGGTGTAAAGTGGGGGTAATCTAAGGACAATTTGCCCTCTGATGCTTTTTCTAGACTCACAATCTAATTATTCATTAGCGTTTTGTTCTAACAGGTAAAAATCTTGTCTAACTTCTGCCAATGAGTGAGAAGGCTTCAGTGCGGGTACACAATGTGTGAGGTGGTGCCAATTAGCTCCTGTTTTACCGCTTACCTGGAGCGCGTGTGAAGTGCGTTCAATCACCTCCCATGGTCCCATCCACCTAGGTTCAGACCACTTTCTTTTGTGGACCTTGAGCCTTACCCAACCACCTGGTCCAACAGGAGTCTCTGGTGGTCCCTCAGGTATCTCTGCTGCTGCTTGCAGCTGTGTAGACAAAACTCCAATGATTTTAGTCAGTGCCCTGACATACTCATCTACTTCAATTTGCCATAGATCTAAAACAGGCCCATGCCCTCCTTCTCTTGGAGGGCCAGGCATTGGTCTACCGGTTAACAGCTCATGTGGAGACAAATGTGTTTGATTGCTTTGTGAGGATCTCATGGACATGTGTGCCAAGGGTAAAGCATCTACCCACTTTAACTTGTTACCATAACATGATTTAGCAATTTTTCTTTTGAGTGTTTGATTTGCACGTTCTACCAAATCCTGTGATGCCGGATGGTATATTGAACCAAAATTGTGTGTTATGCCAAAATATTTCTCTACTTCTGTAAGCTTATGGCTGGTGAAATGTGTCCCATTATCTGATCTTATGCAGCGTGGTACTCCATACCTTGGTATGAGTTCCTTCTGTAACCATTTGATTACGGAGTTGGCATCCTCTTTTTTTAAGAGGATTTTTTTAAGGCTTCAGCATGTTTAACAGGGGTTTTGGATGAAGTCAAAAAACCTCTTCTGATCCACTGAGGACCGTCAATGTGGACTGCTCCATGTGCATAGGCTGAGTCTGTGTATATGTTTACTCTCTTGCATTCTCCATAATTTAATGCTTGTGTTAACGCAACTAATTCTGCTAGCTGCGCAGAGGCTGGTTGTGGAATGATGTAAGCTTCCAATGTTATTATCTGTTTCCCATTTTGTTGCACCACAGCATAGGAAGCCACATTTCCTTCTTCTCCTTTTATAGCAACAGCCTCACTATATATGGTTTGCTCTGAATCTTGAAGTGGCTCTGTTTCCAAATTTGGCCTTATCTTGAGGTCTTGTTGTGAGACGAATGCACAGCCATGAGAGTCGATGTTTTTTGAATTTAGTCCTGTTGCCATGTTAATTGTCTCTGCCATATATGTGATGTGTGGTTTAGTTAGCACTTCTTCAATTTGTATTTTCCTGACTGGTGAAAAAGTGAAAGCTTGTGAGTTCAGAAAAGCCACTACTCCATGCATAGTGTTTACGTTGAGTGGATGGCACATCACTACGTGTACCGTCTTCTTGATTGTCTTTGCCAATGCAGCCAGGTGTCTTGCGCAACCTGCTTGTCCTAGTTCCACAATGTCCAATTTTGAGCTGTGGTACATCAGCACATGTCTCTCTGCCCCTTTTTTTCTGGAACAGAACTCCATTTACCATCCCTTCTGTTTCAGAAACATCCAAATGAAAATCAGCATTGTAGTCTGGGGAGCAGAGATGGGCAGTTTGTCCCAAGGCTTGCTTGGTCTTTGTGAAGGCTTCCTCGCCTTCTGTGGTCCAGATGAGTTCAGCAGTGAGGTTTCTGTTTCCTGCTTCCGAAAGCATGTCTCTGCGAGGTTGGGTCAGATTGACGTTCTCTGGTACATGAGTTCTGCTATAACCCGTCAGACCGAGAAATGCCAGCATGTGTTGTACAGTCTTTGGTTTGCCATGTGACAGGATTGAGGTCCTTTGTGCATTGGTTAAGGTCAGAAATTAGTCTTCCTAAGAAGGAGACTGATCTTCTGGCGACTTGTGTTTTCTCTTTCTTCACCTTGTATCCTGCTCCTGCAAGTAGTTTGAGGAGATTAGCTGTAGCTTCTAGGCATGACTCAGCAGAAGCTGATTACTCCTGCACCTAGAAGTCCAGAGATTGTTGCTCCTCTGCCTTAAACCTGTTCCTCCTATAGGTTGTAATGAGGCAACCAACTTGACATCTGTCCAGGTCTCAGAGTGACTGAGACCTGATGATTAGATACATAATAGTCTCCAGTAGCCCACAGATAGTGTGGTATTGTCTTTAGGGTTTCTTTGGTGTCAGGATGGTTAGTGTGTCCTCTGCCATGATCCCTTTCCAGTTCATGTTGTTCCAAGATGCCAACATCCATACTTTGAGTGATTTTCCACATTGTCTCGTCGTCAGATTTCCATACGTGGGCAATGTTGGTGGGGAGCCAGTTCATTGTTCTGGCTTTTTTGACCATGGGACCTAAAGATCTTGCTTCAGCTCCTACTGCCAATGCCAGTGTGATATGTGACACGGCTTCAATCGACAGTGCATACCATTGTTTCTGTTCTTTCTTGAGAGGACAATAATGAAGCCACACCCTGAGGTCCTATATAAATGTCTTTGACCATCAGTTGCTCTCTCATTCTGTCTTTTTCTTCTTCCCAGGCTTGTTGGTACTCTTCGTCTGGTTGACGTAAGTAGTTGTAGGTGCAATGCAGAGGGTCAAGGGGAGGACCATATGGACCCAAAGTGTTTATCCAGGGTTTCCATTCCATGTAGGTCTTCTGAACTCCTGGAGCATCTTGTTCATCAGTCAACAGGCGGTTCCAGTACACTGTTGTTGTGATCTCTTCCATTTCTCGATTTGGGCTGGCAGTCATTACCAGAATTCTTTGATCATCCTGGTAATGTCCATGCAGGGGTATTTGTCCTGGAAACTGTATGACCAACCCATCACAAGAACACAGAATTCGTGCTCCTGTCTTGACCAGTAGGACTCTGTCCATTAGGTTTACAGGACATTTTGGGGAATATAGGAAGAGATGTAGCATGGATTGTTTACCAACTGCAGTAACCAATGGCACGGTATACTTTTGTTCTGCAGATCTTCCCGAGTATCCAATTATCCGAAGGGTTTTAGAGGAGAGAGGTGGTACTTTTCCCTTCAGGGAAGTCAGACAGGATGCTGTAGCCCCTGTGTCCACCATCAACTCCATCTTTTCTCCTTCTATCGTACAGGTGACCATTGGTTCGTTTTTAGCTGGAATAGCTTCACCTGCAGTTGGATCCTCTGGGCATCCTCATTGGGAGGAGCCATCCCACTGCTGGGGCGGTTCCCAAGCAGAGAGGGGCATTTGATGGGGTTTTTGGTGGGTTGCCACCTCTTTGTCCTCTCCCTCCTCTTCTATAGTTAGGGAGTTCCCTCCCACGCTGCATGTACTGTGGGGGCCCGTACCCCTGAGTGAGTTGTGGACTTGGGCAATCTTTGATCCAATGAGTGGGATCTCCACAAACAAAGCATCCATTAGCCCGGGCTTGTACTCTCGCTCTGTAGCGATTTCCTCCCCCTCTCCACTGTTCTCTTGGTGGCTCCGGTGGGTAGTAAGGCGGAGCACTAAACTGGGCTGCAGTATAATAGGGAGGAGCACTGACCTGGCCTGTAGGGTAATAGGGATGAGCACTCATCTGCTGTGCAGCCTGTTGCTGTGATTGCCCTTCTGCTTGGATTTCTACTGCACCTGTGGAACCCGTCACCATTTGTCTCTTCTCTCTCTTAATCTTTGAAGCCTCACTGTCTTTTTCAGCTACTTGCATCCTTAGCAATCTCTTGGTTAGCATATACACTTCATTGTTGTTGTCCCCTTCTGCTTTCCTGTTCTTAAGGTCGTGGTGTACAAGGTATTCTCTCCATTCCTCATCAGACTTTGTGTCTAGTCCCACCACATCCTCCAGTTGTTCTTGAACTCGAGGAGGCAGGGCCTTTACCACTGCATTTCTCCATAACATGGTGACTGCTGGGGAGGAGTCATGTCTCTCTCCAGTGCTATCCATCCAGATACCTTCGCTCCTTTTTAGGAAAAGATGCATGTCTTCCTCAGTTTCTTTCTTCAGGCTAGACAAAGCTGTCAGGCTGCAGGTGGTGAGGTATGTGTCTCTCAGGGCAGTCCAGTAGAGATTCCTGTATGCACTGTATGCCTCGCCTTCAGACTTCCTTCCAGTCTGGCGATGACACTCCTCAAATCACCCACGCACACTTTGTCTCCTGCAGTATACTTTTCAAATTCAGAAATCCATTTTTGTCCTATGTCCCGAGGACTCCATGGTTGGTATATCATGTTCCCTCCTCGAGTTGCCATGAGGGGGTCCTGTAACCCCCTTTCTTGATTCTGGCTTCTGGTTCTGCTAGCAATGGAGGATTGTTCAGCCACTTCCTTCCAATATGGTGTATGTCTTTTGGCCGTCTTCTTTACCTAAGCTTTCTTTGCTGGGATTCTTTTCCGTATCCCATGTGAATCCTCCAGCTTGTGATGAGCCCTTCTCAACATCGCCGTTGTGACCTCCACAGTCCTTCGCCATTGCTGATCCAATCCCCTGTGTCCCATTACGTCCCACGTATTCATGATCGTTTGTTTTATGCAATAGCTCAGCCATTCCTTGTGATCCCATTTCCCTTCTTCTGTCTTCACTCATTCGTCTTGCTACTTTGTCCGTGGTCATGCTCTCCAGACCTCCAGAGGAGTATTGAAGTGACAGGGCAGGCTGAAGTAATTTTGCAGGCTAAAAGGACTGGGTAGGCTCCAAGACACTGTGAGGCAAGTGGATTGGAACTAGGGTAGGGAGAACATCCTTTTGGAACCCTCTCCCGTTCATTTTCATCATTTCATCATTCTCTGTTACACCATTCTCTGATCATCGTCTGAGAGTTTCGTAAGTTGTTTCAGCACGAATCCCATACGTGCGCTACCCTCACTTTCCTCGAGTTCCAGAACTCCTCCTCTCACCTGGTACACAGGTGCTTGAATGGAAGGGGAATGAAAAGGATTGCCATTGGATGAGTATGCCGGAAGGGCTGCGGCTTGGGACAAATCTGGGTAGAGCTGAGGAGTTTGAGAGATGTGTACCTTCTCTTCTTTGTTGTTGTCTTCTTTTGTCTCTCCCGCTTCCTTCACCACGCAGATTGTACCCTCCGCAGTTGGTGGTACATATTTGGTCATCATTGGTCTCCGTTGGCGCCATCACGCTCCTTTGTCCAAAGAGTCAGGAAGTGATGGTTGTTGACCTGTTCTCTTAAAGGGGACGTGTTCCTACTGTGTTTACATTCAATATTGTACTCGTAATACATTCAGTGCAGGAAATACATATAGTGCAGAAATACATATTGATTGAGGTAGACAAATACATATGATGGTCTTTCAAGTGTGGATTAATACAATCAAGAGTTATTTACTTCGCACAGTTAATGACAGCCTGAAGTCTGGAACCCATAGACATCAGCAGACGCTGGGTTTGGTCCCTGGTGATGCTCTGCCAGGCCTCTACTGTAGCTGTTTTCAGTTCCTGCTTCTTCTTTGGGCAGTTTCCCTTGAGTTTGGTCTTCAGCAAGTTAAATGCTCACTTGGATTCAGGTCAGGTGATTGACTTGGCCATTGCAGAACATTCCACTTCTTTGCCTTAAAAAACTCTTTGGTTGCTTTTGCAGTATGCTTTGGATCATTGTCCATCTGCACTGCGAAGCGCCGTCCAATGAGTTCTGAAGCATTTGGCTGAATCTGAGCATATAATATTCCCCGAAACACTTCAGAGTTCATCCTGCTGCTTCTGTCAGCAGTCACATCATCAATAAATACAAGGGAACCAGTTCCATTGGCAGCCATTCATGCCCACGCCATAACACTACCACCACCATGCTTCACTGGTGAGGTGGTGTGCTTTGGATCGTGAGCAGTTCCTTCCCTTCTCCATACTCTTCTCTTTCCATCATTCTACAAGTTGATCTTTGTCTCATCTGTCAGGATGTTGTTCCGGAACTTTACAGGCTTTTTTAGATGCGTTTTAGTAAACTCTAATCTGGTCTTCCTGTTTTTGAGGCTCACCAATGGTTTACATGGTGTGGTGAACCCTCTGTATTTACTCTGGTGAAATCTTCTCTTGATTGTTCACTTTGACACAGATACACCCACTGTACCTCCTGGAGAGAGTTCTTGATCTGATCTGTTGTGAAGGGCTTTTTCTTCACCAGCAGAATTCTTCTGTCATCCACCACAGTTGTCTTCCGTGGTCTTGCAGGTCTTTTGGTGTTGCTGAGCTCACTAGTGTGTTCTTTCTTTTTAAGAATGTACCAAACAGTTAATTTGGCCACACCTAATGTTTTTGCTGTTTCTCTGATGGGTTTGTTTTGATGTTTCAGCCTAATGATGTCTTTCTTCACTGATAGTGACAGCTCTTTAGACTTCATATTGAGAGTTGACCTCAACACATTCCAAATGCAAATACCACACTTGAAATGAACTCTAGACCTTTTATCTGCTCCTAAATGAACTAACGAGGAAATAACACACACACTGGCCATGGAACAGCTGAGTAGCCAATTGTCCAATTACTTTTGGTCCCTTAAAAAGGGGATACCACGTATAAAATGTGTTGTAATTCCTCTACCATTCACCTGATTTGGATGTAAATACCCTAAATTAAAGCTGAAAGTCTGCACTTAAAGCACATATTGATTGTTTAATTTCAAGTCCATTGTGGTCGTGTACAGAGCTAAAATGATGAAGATTGTGTCAATGTCCAAATATTTATGGACCTAACTGCAACTAGGGGCTGGCACAAGGCCAGAGCCAGCCCTAACTATAAGCTTCATCAAAAAGGAAAGTCTTTAGCCTGCTGTTAAACGTGGAGAGGGTGTCTGCCTCCCAACCCTCAGGTGAATACTTTCACACATAACGTTAATATTACACTGGGACAAAGCAACATAATTTATTCTCAGAACAAGGTAAATTTCTCCCCGTGAATAAAGGATCAACAGTCAGGTCGTAGTGAACGGACGTCATGTCTAAATGTTCACTATAGTCGCGTAGCCGAGGGTTATGATGAGGATTATAAAACAACAGCATTACTCCTTTCTTCTAACCTTTCACAATAAAAGCCCGACAAATATACAATGTAACTGTTTAACATTCAGAGAATTTTACTAAGCACAGCAAGCAGCAGTTTACCTCAGACTGCCAACACTTTGTGATCCCAGTAGTCCGTCCTCTGCCTGCGAGAAACTATTCAAGTCTTTTATAAAAAAAAAAGTGTACCACATTTCACCAATTCACATCGCTGCCGGCATGAGTATAGTATGGTTTTGATGCGAAGTATTTCGCATTATTGTGTTGTTTATTCGTTTCCCCCAGTGTGTAAACATCTTGTATTTAACACATTTTTATTGTTAAAATATTTTTATTAACATAATAATAACATTCTGAGTAGCAGTAGCCTACATTTATTTTTAGAAAATAAAATATTCTCTGTTTAGCATTTTCTTTTTATTATTGACATTAGAATTTAATTTAAAGATTTTAATAATCACCTTGAGCTCAGTCTCTGACGGAGCTTTTAAATAATCAAACTTGTGAGCTATCTGCCAGCACGTTAGAGTTACGTGAATATTTTAAATCCATAAAATAATTTTGTCTTCAGGTCTGCTGGTTGGGACTCTGGATGTGGTTCTGGACTCCAGTGCCAGAGTGGCTCCTTACAGGATCCTTCTGCAGACCGCCGACTCTCAGATCTACTGGAACATCGCCAGTGGTGCGTCAGTTGGACGAGGAGCTCCGGGATTGGCTGAATGTTTGTTTGTTGTTTATGACCCTCAGCTGTGTCTTGCAGGCTCATCCAGGAAGGAGATCACGGAGCACTGGGATTGGCTGGAATCCAACCTGCTGCAGACAATCTCCATCTTTGACAACGATGAAGACGTCACCACCTTTGTCAAAGGAAAGATATCTGTATGTCACTTCCTGTTAGGGTTAGGGTTAGGGTTTCTCTCTTCCTGTGTGTGATCCTATCAGTAAGTGATGTCAATTCCTGCAGGGCATTATTGCAGAGGAGAACCGGCTGAAGCAGGGCGAGGAACAGGAAGAAGATTGTGGGAAATTTCGAGAGGCGGAGCTGAAGATGAGGAGGCTGTTTGGGATGCCTGACGAGGAGAAGCTCGTGAATTATTACTCCTGCAGCTTCTGGAAAGGCAGAGTGCCGCGGCAGGGCTGGCTCTACCTATCCGTCAACCACCTGTGCTTCTACTCCTTCCTGTTGGGCAAGGAGGGTACGACCGGCCAATCACACGCCAGAGTTTATTGATGTTATTTATACAGTCTGTGGAGGAGGAAACGGTAGACACTTTATGTTCTGTTTTTAAAATGGAACAAACTACCATCTCCATTGAAGAGTAACTTAACATCCTGTTTTACTTTGAACACACAACATCTTCCACAATTACCAAAAAGTACTTTTGCAGTTGCCAGGGGAACTTACGGAAGGTTCTTTCGTAGTTACCTAAAGGGTACTTCTGTAGTTAGCTAAAGGTACTTCTGTAGTTGCCAGGGGGTAGTTCTGTAGTTATCTGAACATACTTCTGTAGTTACCTGAAGGAATTCTAAACCCATACTAAAGTGACATTACATATAATTTACCAATGTCAAAACTGGTTTTAGTATTAAGTTACTCTTTAATAATTATTGACAAACAAAACGATTCCGAAACGAAACGATACAATCCCAGTGTGCCATTCTTTGGTGTTTTTATTTTATAATCTTATATTTTTAGTTCTCTTCACTATTCATCCTCCCTCAGTGACCCTGGTGGTGCAGTGGTCGGAGGTGACCCAGCTGGAGAAGAACGCCACCCTGGTATTTCCGGAGAGCGTTCGTGTCAGCACGCGTCACACCGAGCATTTCTTCTCCATGTTCCTTAACATCAACGACACCTTCAAGCTCATGGAGCAGCTTGCCAACATCGCAATGCGCCAGCTACTCGACAACGAGGCATTTGCTGCCGACCGCTCGCTGCCTAAACCCTGCAAGACACTCAAGAACGTCTCTGCGCTCAAGAGGTCTCACTCTGTTCTGGAAATAATCACCTAATAAAGGACTCCAAATATACAGCAGGATACTAAGTGGACATACAGTGTATGCATGTGCAGAACAGAGTGCAGTTTGTAATGTAATAATTATACATAGATAAAACAATATTTTTTCTATCAACAGTGATGCCGTTTATGATGCAGCACTCATTTTGTGCACCTGAACCATCAAATTAGTGTCTCAGCCTCTCTCTTGACCTGATCAGCTGTTTCCTGTCCGTGTTGCTGCTGCAGGGATTTGGACGCGCGGGCAAAGAACGAGAGGTACCGGACAATGTTCCGTCTGACGCAGGACGAGCGTCTGGATGGACACACGGACTGCACGCTGTGGACGCCATTTGCTAAGATGCACGTAGTCGGACAGCTTTTCATCTCTAACAACTACATCTGTTTTAACAGCAGAGAAGAAGACTTGTGTCAGCTCATCATCCCCCTCAGAGAGGTAAAGATGTATTTATGTCTTTTAAAACTTTGGTTGTGAGATACCAGATAAGACATGAACCAAGTTAACTCAAAACATGATAAGACTCTTACCCATCATCCTCTGCTCCTCAGGTGTCCATTGTGGAGAAGGCGGACAGCAGCAGCGTCCTGCCCTGTCCCGTCTCCATCAGCACCAAGAACAAGATGAACTTCTTGTTCGCCAACCTCAAAGACAGAGACTTCCTGGTCCAACGCATCTCCGACTTCCTGCAGCGAACGCCCGACAGCTCGTGGGGCGACACCAGCCCACTATCTCTGATTGGTCACTCGGTGCGTCGGTCGGCTGAGACCAAAGTCATTAATGGAAAATAGGATTAAAATTCTGCATGAATTTGAACTGAAGTTATTTCCTGAAGTCTTTCACGTGTCTGCGGAGTGTCAGCTGGAGTCAGACGAAGAAGATTGCTCAGTTTTATTGTTGTGTGTCCTCAGGGCTCCTCCAGCGCCCCCTCCTGCCCGGCCGCAGGGTCTGACTCCGTCCACAGGGGGCGTCATTACCACGCTGCTCTGCCCACAGCCAGCCAGGGTCTGCTGCAGCTCTACCACCGAGATGCTCCAGAGGACCTCGGACCCAAAGCCGTGAGTTCAAGTCCCAACCATGTAGATACTGATGACGGTTAGATATAGAGGGATACCCTTAAATACTGATGACTCTCCCTCACTGCTCACCTCCTCCCTCCTCACCCCCTCCCTGCTCACCTCCTCCGCAGATGAAGGAGAAGATGAAAGAGGAGGCGTGGAACATCCATTTCTCAGAGTTTGGTCGAGGAGTCTGCATGTACCGAACGTCCAGAACCAGAGAACTGGTCCTCAACGGGATCCCAGAGCGTCTGAGAGGAGAGCTGTGGCTGCTGTTCTCTGGTCAGTATTCACTCATTAGTCATTCATTCATCATGTGAGAGGAGAGCTGTGGCTGCTGTTCTGTGGTCAGTATTCACTCATTCATCATTAATTAATTCATCATATGTTCACCTTCAGGAGCGCAGAACGAGATGGCGACCCACCCTGGTTATTATGGCGACCTGGTGGAGCAGGCGATGGGTTTGTGCTCTTTGGCCACCGAGGAGATTGAGCGTGACCTCCACCGCTCGATGCCCGAGCACCGCGCCTTCCAGAACGACACGGGCATCGCCGCGCTGCGCCGCGTCCTCACAGCCTACGCCCACCGCAACCCCGGCATCGGATACTGCCAGGTACAATTAAATGTTTCATACAAAATAAAATGTTCAAACCTGACATCGGATAAAACGTGTGTTCGGTACTGAAACCCTGAAATGGTGTCAATAAGAAACGGTGATGATAAAGTTTGATGACCTCTGACCTCCAGGCGATGAACATCGTCACTTCCGTGCTGCTGCTTTACTGTCCCGAGGAGGACGCCTTCTGGCTGCTGGTGGCGCTGTGTGAGCGCATGCTGCCCGACTACTACAACACCAGGGTCGTAGGTCAGTAATGATAACAATGTGACCGGAGGACGGAGCAGAAGGCACCGCGTCTCTACAGAAACGGTAACTGCTGTGTTGCTACATGCTGTCCGTGTCCTTGCAGGTGCTTTGGTGGATCAGGGGGTGTTCGAGGAGCTGACCCGGGCCTTCTTGCCCCTGCTGCATGAACACATGCAGGCGCTGGGAGTCATCTCCACCATCAGTCTGTCCTGGTTCCTCACCCTCTTCCTGTCTGTGATGCCCTTTGACAGCGCCGTCCTGTTGGTCGACTGCTTCTTCTACGAGGGCATCAAGGTCATATTCCAGGTCAGAGTCCGAGTCGATGTAAAAAGTGTCTGGTAAAAAAAATTTAAATCTTGAAACTAGATAAAAAGTCAGTTTATGAAGCTTCCGCCAGACAAACACAACGCTGACGCTGCTCAAAGGGGAGACGACACCATGACAGGAGAGAGAGGAAACGTTACCTTCAGGAACATTACACATGTCTCTGTCTCACTACATATACAACACAGGACTGATGACACCATGACAGGAGAGAGGAAACGTTACCTTCAGGAACATTACACATTTCTCTGTCTCACTACATATACAACACAGGACTGATGACACCATGACAGGAGAGAGAGGAAACGTTACCTTCAGGGACATTACACATGTCTCTGTCTCACTACATATACAACACAGGACTGATGACACCATGACAGGAGAGAGAGGAAACGTTACCTTCAGGGACATTACACATGTCTCTGTCTCACTACATATACAACACAGGACTGATGACACCATGACAGGAGAGAGAGGAAACGTTACCTTCAGGGACATTACACATGTCTCTGTCTCACTACATATACAACACAGGACTGATGACACCATGACAGGAGAGAGAGGAAACGTTACCTTCAGGGACATTACACATGTCTCTGTCTCACTACATATACAACACAGGACTGATGACACCATGACAGGTGAGAGAGGAAACGTTACCTTCAGGAACATTACACATGTCTCTGTCTCACTACATATACAACACAGGACTGATGACACCATGACAGGAGAGAGAGGAAACGTTACCTTCAGGGACATTACACATTGAAATTGTTAATGCAGAAATGTGTCATATTACTCCTTTAACTGACTGTTTCTACCTGCAGGTGGCGCTTGCTGTGCTGCATGACAACATGGATGCCCTGCTGTCCTGCAACGACGAGGGAGAGGCCATGACCATCCTGGGCAGGTAGGAGTCAAAACCAGGTTTCCCTAACAGGGAATGTTTCCTGGTGTTTGGTGTAAACAATCAACAATGTGTGTGCAGGTACCTGGATAATGTAGTGAATAAACAGACTGTGGCCCCGCCCATCCCTCACCTGCACGCCCTGCTGACGAGCGGAGACGATCCTCCGCCTGAGATCGACATCTTTGACCTCATCAAATCGTCCTACGAGGTCAGAGTCAGGTCTAACTTCTGCAGCTGCAGTGTCTCTGTCTTCTCTGTCTAACTCCTGGAAGTTTTTTTTGAGGTGACCTTAGTTTCTTTTTCTCTGAGAAGAAGTTCGGCAGCCTGCGCTCTGATGTCATCGAGCAGATGAGGTTCAAGCAGAGGTTAAAGGTCATCCAGTCACTGGAGGACACTGCCAAGAGGAGCGTGGTAGGTGATGTTATTGTGCTGCAGGCTACGTGCTAACATGCTAATGTAGGCACAGCGTTCACGTGCTTGTGTGTGTGCGTGTCTGTGTGTCTGTGTCTGTTTGTCTGTCTGTGTGTGTGCAGGTGAGAGCGATGATGACGGAGTCGGCCTTCAGTATCGAGGAGCTGGAAGAGCTGTACTGTCTCTTTAAGGTTTTTTAACTGATGACTAAAAGGTTGCTTTACTGTGTTAAATGTTTCAGTTAGTTTACAGGTGAGGTAAACTTTACTGATTTACAACTTAAGAAGTTTAGCTCCTCCCTCTATTTTCAGTCTAAACACATGACGAGCTGTTACTGGGGCTCCAGCAGCTCTGCAGCCGAACGTCACGACCCCAGCCTCCCCTACCTGGAGCAGTACCGCATCGACCCGGCTCAGTTCACCCAGCTGTTCGCCGCGCTTGCGCCCTGGACCTGCGGTGGACACACCTCTGCGCTGTCCGCCCGCCTCTTCAGACTCCTGGACCAGAACCAGGACGGGCTGGTGAACTTCAAAGAGTTCATCACCGGCCTCAGTGAGTTTACCCTTGTTCGCCAGGTTTAAAACCTGCAGATGTTTTAAAACCTGTAGATGTTAAAAACCTGCAGATGTTTTAAGACATGTAGATGTTAGAACTTGCAGATGTTAAAACTTGCAGATGTTTTAAATCCTGTAGATGTTAAAACCTGCAGATAGTTTAAAACCTGCAGATGTTAGAACCTGCAGATGTTAGAACCTGCAAATGTTAGAACCTGCAGATGTTAGAACCTGCAGATGTTAAAACCTGCAGATGTTAAAACCTGCAGATGTTAAAACCTGCAGATGTTTTAAAACCTGCAGATGTTTTAAAACCTGTAGATGTTAGAACCTGCAGATGTTTTAAAACCTGCAGATGTTTTCAAACCTGCAGATGTTTTAAAACCTGTAGATGTTAGAACCTGCAGATGTTTTAAAAACTGTAGATGTTAGAACCTGCAGATGTTTTTAAACCTGCAGATGTTTTAAAACCTGTAGATGTTAAAACCTGCAGAATTTAAAACCTGCAGATGTTAAAACCTACAGATGTTAGAACCTGCAGATGTTTTAAAACCTACAGATGTTAGAACGTGCAGATGTTAAAACCTGCAGATGTTAAAACCTGCAGATGTTAAAACCTGTAGATGATAAAACCTGCATATGTTAGAACCTGCAGATGTTTTAAAACCTACAGATGTTAGAACGTGCAGATGTTAAAACCTGCATATGTTAAAACCTGCAGATGTTAAAACCTGCATATGTTAAAACCTGCAGATGTTAAAACCTGCAGATGTTAGAACCTACAGAATTTAAAACCTTCAGAATTTAAAACCTTCAGATAGTTTAAAACCTGTGTATGTTAAACCTTGTGTTTGTCTGCAGGTGGAATGTATCACGGAGACATGACGGAGAAACTAAAACTTTTTTACAAGCTCCATTTGCCCCCAGGTAACACAGCTGAATTATCATTAACTCTGTTCACATGTTTGTTCACATGTTTGTTCACATGTTTGTTCACATCTTTGCTGTGTTGCAGCTCTGTGTCCTGAAGAGGCAGAATCTGCTCTGGAGGCAACACACTTCTTCACCGAGGACGAACCACGAGGTAAACACAGAGAAATAAAAACTAAAAACTGCTGATTTTCTGCAGTATTTCTACTACGACTACTGCAGTAATACACTGTGTGGAACACGGATATATCCAAGAGCTGCTCAGTAGAATGAAGTGAAACATCCTGTAGGTTTAAAATAACTTCTCATTGATCTAAGTGTTTCCTCTCGCAATAACATGCTCCTTGTTCTTGTTCTTGTTCTTTTCCTCCTTCTTTTCTTCTTCTTTCTTCTTCTCTTCTTCTTTTGGCGGAGGAGGCGGCAGGAGGCAGGCTTCTTCTTCGGAGGGGAAAGGCGGCGAAGGAGGCTTCGCTGGTTGCTCCAGTTCGGGGGCGAATCGTGGGGGGAGGTGCCTTCTCTTCTCCGGATGCGCGGGCGCGCTTCTCTTTTCTCCTCCGTGGCGCGGGGCGTCTTTTCGGTAGGAGGGGGGAGAGGGAGGGGAAGGGGCTGTAGGAGGAATTGAGCGAAGGAGGAGGAGGGAAGGAGAAGGAGAAGAGTAGGCGAGAAGAGGAGGGAGGAGGATTAGGAGAGAACGGGAGGAGAAAGATGCGGGGAGGAGGCGAGGAAGCTAACAGGGGAATCAGCGGGAGAAGGGTCTCTTCGGAGGATTATAGGCAGCCTCTGACTCCTAGTCGGGATAGTATTCTCCTGATCTGCTGATTCTCTCGTGCTTCTTCTCCTCCCTCTTCTCCTCTCTTCTCTCTCTTTCTTCTTCTTCCCGCTTCCTCTTCTCATCTCTCCTCCTTCTTCTCCTACCTTCTTCTTCTTCTTCTTCTTCTTCTTCTTCTTCTTCTTCTAGAGTCTTCCTTCCTGTCTGATCTGGCCTCTTTGGCGCAGCAGGAAGTGACCTCAGGTTTGTGTGTTTACTGTCAGTCGTGTTGGTCCTCTGGTCCCTCCCACAGACTGTGATGTCACAGCAGGTGTTTCTCACCTGGACTCTTTCTTTCTGTTGGCTTGTTGTTAATATCTGACGCTGTCTCTTTAATTAACAACCTCCTTGCCATGGTTACGTGTGACGATGGAGATGATGCTGATTTCCTGTGTCTGCAGGTGAGGAGGGGATGGATGAAGAGGACGAGGAGAAGAAAGGTAAAGGCCCCGCCTCCTGACCGTGTGTACCTGGTTCTGACTCCTGAGCAGAGTCAAAACCAGGTGATGTGACCTGCTCAGGTGCTGAAGTTCAGTAATACTTACACAATCTGGTTTACTACAGCTTTATGAACCCACAATTATTTAAGTGATTTAATCACAATAAAGGGATCAACAGGATGCAGAAATATCCATCATGATGCTGGTTTGGTCTGTCCACAAGACAACAAGCAAACAACTCTTAAAATGCTTGTTTTCAGAATGGAGTTAGGTTGTTCAGGGTATGCTAGTATTGTAGCGCCATCATCTCGATCAGGGGTATTCAACTAATATTCAAAGAGGTCCAGTTAGAGATCATTTCCTCAAGCAAAGGTCCGGAGCATCATAATGTCTCACTGTGGTTATGAATTAGTGTGAGATATGTTGAAGCTGAATCAACGTCTGGACGTCATCAACAACTGTCAAATAAAGAAATATTTATTGTCACTTAACATTGAACTCAACATGTTGTTGGGCAGTGAATGAATGTGTCAGGATCTCTGGGCTCTGGGTGCTTATCTTCTGTACCCTCAGTTCAGACCTGAGTGGGTTTGTTTGGTCAAACATGTTGTGTTTTGTCTCATAGTGTTCACATCAACACTTTTAATGAGCACCACGCTCGCTGAGCATGAGACACTGGTGTTGTGCTCCAGTGGGAAGGATGAACATGAATGAGTCCATTCTGGGAGGAAAGCTCTGTTTCCACTTTTCTCTTCTGAGAGAGTATGTAGTTATGTTTCTCTCCCTGTATCGGTCATTCGTCTAATCGATTTCCGTCTGTCGCTTCAGAGTCGCAATGTTTCCCGCCTGGGATGCACAGATTTGATTGGCTGAGTAGCATCACGTGAGATGGCTTAACTCGCATGTAATTGGTCCGTGAGTTTCCTGAACAGCTAAACCAGTGCCGTGAATACGAGAAAAGCTGCGCTGGTAAAAATAGAAAATCCCTTAATAATTTATTGATTTTAGGTCCGGGTCGGTACAGGTCGGCGTCTGGGTCCGGACTCGGTCCGCCTGTTGGTGACCTATGACCTAAATGAAACATAAATATGGTTCTACTCACTGTGTAAATACACCCACACACACAGATCTACACACTGTAAAGACACACATAGATGTACACACTGTGTATTGAAGATGTTTGTTACTGGTGTGTAGTTTCGGAGGAGAAGCTGAAGGACTACAGGTACTACCTGAGGATGTGGGCCAAAGAGAAGGAACCCAAGACCGAGACCATCAAAGACCTGCCCCGCATGAACCAGGTGAGCTTCTGGTTCTGGGTCTTATAAGAGAAGTACAATAATCAGTTCAGTTTTACTACATTTGAACCAAAGTGTTTACAGGATATTTGACCTTTGACCTTCGTCTCATTACAAACATGTTATAAATTTGTGATGAAGTTTAAATAATAATTCCTCCTCTGCGAGAGTCAGTACATCCTGTCTATCTGTATTCCCTGTCTGTCTATATTAAGCTGTCTGTCTGTCTGTCTGTCTCTCTGCAGGAGCAGTTTATAGATGTGTGTAAGACTCTGTACAACATGTTCAGCGAGGAGCCTCAGGAGCAGCAGCTTTATCACGCCATCGCCACCGTTGCCAGCCTGCTGCTGAGGATCGGAGAGGTGGGTAAGAAGTTCAACAACGGCAGCAAGAAGTCCGACCCCGCCACTGCTCAGGCCCCGCCTCCTGACCCTCAGAGGCAGGGGGGGGCAGGTGAGGCTCAGGTGTGCCGGGCTCTGGCCGACGCTCAGCTCGAGCCGGCGGCGGCGCAGACGTCGGACGAGGAAGCCCGAGACGACACGTCTGTTTCCTCGTACTCGGTGGTGAGCACTGGCTCGCTGCAGTGCGAGGACATCGGCGACGACACCGTGCTGATCGGTGGCGGCGAGTCAAGGCGCCGCGGCAGTGTGCTCGATGTCGATTGGTCGATTACCTTCGAGCAGGTGCTGGCATCGTTGCTGACAGAGCCGGCGCTCGTCGACTACTTCGAGAGGAAGAGGGACATCCAGAACAAGATGGTCGCATGTAAGGCCCAGCGGGCGGTGGAGCGCAAGACGAGCTCCGCCTCTGACCACGAACTCACTCACCTGTCCACCTGACTCACCCGTCCACCTGACTCACCCGTCCACCTGACTCACCTGTCCGCCTGACTCACCTGTCCGCTTGACTCACCTGTCCACCTAACTCACCTCTCTACCTGACTCACCTCTCTACCTGACTCACCTCTCTACCTGACTCACCTCTAGAGCTGCAACTAATGATGATTATCATTATTTTCACTCTGGATTAATCTTCAGATTATTTTCCACATTTATAGTTGGTGTATAAAATGTCAGAAGATTGTGAAAATGTCCCCAGTTTCTCAAGTCCGAGTGGAATGGACTTGAGCAGGAAACACATAATGTACGTTTATTTCTTTATTTGTTAAATGTGATGCAGATAATCAAACTAACACACACTAACAGACGAGCAGAAGCCCCCAAACAAAATCACATCTATATAATCAAATAATTTCTTTTTTCTGTAAATAATCGAGTCCTAAAACTTTCTTAAAATCAGTGAAAGAATCTGAAGATTATTTTAGTTTTAGGGATAAAAGTCGACCAAGCACCTGAATATTAGAGAAAAAGTTCAAATAAATGTTCATTGGTTTTAAGAAAATAAACTTTAAGGAAAGAATTAACAATATCTCGAGAAAATAAAATGTTAGTTTCCTTCTGTACAGTTCTGCTATATTAACTTTATATTAATAAAATCATGTTTCACTCAGGTGAGTTCACCACCTGAAGACATTTATTTTGAAGTCACTTCTGAAGCCTTGTTTGTGATTGTTACATCATTCTTTTCGTTTTACTTCCTGTGTGGCCACATATGTCAGACGGATGTGTTTTATTCCGACCTGTCTTTATTGTTTACTCTCATGCTTGTCTCTTAAATATATCACCCTATTCCCCTATTACCCCCCCTTTTTGTGATCCTCCCGCAAGTTTTTTTCACCCACCTCGTGTTTTCCTCGACATTATTCGTACCTTTTGAGTTACTCAAATTCACTTTTCTTCTTCTGTGGTGTTTATGCTTTGCATGCCAGCAGCTCAGATTTTTCTCGTCCCTATGGAAGTATGCATTCATGTCGCTACATTAACTATACGGCCCTCCCCACATCTTAAAAAATCATGACCGTGTACTTCTTTCTGAGTGGCCTGGGTACTTCCCATTAGGCCTGTGACACCTGACGTTTGAATTTCATCTCTTGTCTGATCCCTTTTTTACTATTTGCGTTTGTAACACCTGATCATTGTGCCACATTAAACGGATTAAAAATCACTTTATTAATTCTCGGGGGACATTAGGTGAATTAGTTTGAATATTTATTTCTATTTTTACATGTTGTATACATAATGCACATTTTACATAATTATTTAAACGACAATAAATAACAAATGCTGAAAATGGGATCTCTGAGTTTGTTAACATGTATTATATGTAGGCTACTTGTGTCAGTTGAAGTATTGCACAAAATAGTTTTGTTTCATCTTTTTCATTAAAATGATATTTATTGTCTTATATTTCTGCTTTGATTTATTTCTTGTCTGTTTCCTGCATGATTTAAGGCTCTTGCTTTTATTTGAATGTGGAAATGTAACGGCCGATCATTTTTATTGCGCAATCAT
Source organism: Cottoperca gobio (assembly GCF_900634415.1). Classification (NCBI taxonomy): domain Eukaryota; kingdom Metazoa; phylum Chordata; class Actinopteri; order Perciformes; family Bovichtidae; genus Cottoperca; species Cottoperca gobio. The sequence goes on along the minus strand of NW_021166912.1, from coordinate 59,875 downwards.
CGGTTTATAAAAGCTGCTGAAAACAGACTGACAATACATTTAATTATACACCTTATTATAAATAATAAACCTCATTATTAATAATGAACCTCATTATACTAACACATTATACAACATAATAATAAAAGTTAATGTCTGTTGTCCTCCGGCCCTGCTCGGCTTGGCTTGTCACGTCTCACACTTTCAACGGTTCAAACAATCCCGGGAAAAGTCAGCTGGAGAAGAACCATCAGAACTGGAGAACCGGAGACTTTTACCGTCGGTCCATCATGGTTCAGGAGTTTCACGTGCTCAAGTGTTTTACCTGTCAGAGCTTCCCGGTTCAACAAGTAACAAATAAACTCAGACACAGAGATACACTGAGCTAAAGGCTAACAGACAGGCTAAGGGCTAACAAGCAGGCTAAGGGCTAACAAGCAGGCTAAAGGCTAACAAGTAGGCTAAGGGCTAACAGACAGACTAAAGGCTAACAGACAGGCGAAGGGCTAACAGACAGGCTAAGGGCTAACAAGCAGGCTAAAGACTAACAAGTAGGCTAAAGGCTAACAGACAGCCTAAAGGCTAACAAGCAGGCTAAAGGCTAACAAGCAGGCTAAAGACTAACAAGTAGGCTAAGGGCTAACAGACAGACTAAAGGCTAACAAGCAGGCTAAGGGCTAACAAGCAGGCTAAAGACTAACAAGTAGGCTAAAGGCTAACAGACAGCCTAAAGGCTAACAAGCAGGCTAAAGGCTAACAAGCAGGCTAAAGGCTAACAAGTAGGCTAAGGGCTAACAGACAGACTAAAGGCTAACAGACAGGCTAACTGTATGTCTATGGCTGTGACTACTGAGCTAACTGCTAAGCTAGCGGTGAATCAGTACTCCCATATTTGTTTGTAAATAATAATATATACAAAATAAGTGTATCCACAGTCAGAAGTACTCAGATCTTTAACTAGTAAGTTAAGTACGTCGACATTATACTACTTAATACATGTACTAGTTATATATATCTTTGAGCAGTCTGTCCTGTGCTGTGTCTGTCAGGTGAAGAAGGTAAATCGGTGGAGCTGTAAACTGCGGGGAGAAGCAGTCGCTGCTGAAGGTCAGTGCACGCCGTCGTTCATCCACTCATTAGAGCGAACACAATTAATTCATGCTGTGGCTCAGGAGGTAGAGAGGTCGTCCACCTGACTGCATCACCTGACTGCATCGCCACTTGACTGCATCGCCACCTGACTGCATCGCCACTTGACTGCATCGCCACCTGACTGCATCGCCACTTGACTGCATCGCTTGACTGCATCGCCACTTGACTGCATCGCCACCTGACTGCATCGCCACTTGACTGCATCACCTGACTGCATCGCCACTTGACTGCATCGCCACCTGACTGCATCGCCACTTGACTGCATCACCTGACTGCATCGCCACTTGACTGCATCGCCACCTGACTGCATCACTTGACTGCATCGCCACTTGACTGCATCGCCACCTGACTGCATCGCCACTTGACTGCATCGCCACCTGACTGCATCGCCACTTGACTGCATCACCTGACTGCATCGCCACTTGACTGCATCGCTTGACTGCATCGCCACTTGACTGCATCACCTGACTGCATCGCCACTTGACTGCATCGCTTGACTGCATCGCCACCTGACTGCAACACTTGACTCCATCACTTGACTGCATCGCCATCTGACTGCATCGCCACTTGACTGCATCACTTGACTGCATCGCCACTTGACTGCATCGCCACTTGACTGCATCGCCACTTGACTGCATCACCACCTGACTGCATCACCACCTGACTGCATCGCCACCTGACTGCATCACCTGACTGCATCGCCACTTGACTGCATCACCTGACTGCATCGCCACTTGACTGCATCGCCACCTGACTGCAACACTTGACTGCATCACTTGACTGCATCGCCATCTGACTGCATCGCCACTTGACTGCATCGCCACTTGACTGCATCGCCACTTGACTGCATCACCACCTGACTGCATCACCACCTGACTGCATCGCCACTTGACTGCATCGCCACCTGACTGCATCGCCACTTGACTGCATCGCCACCTGACTGCATCACCTGACTGCATCACCACCTGACTGCATCGCCACTTGACTGCATCACCTGACTGCATCGCCACTTGACTGCATCGCCACCTGACTGCAACACTTGACTCCATCACTTGACTGCATCGCCACCTGACTGCATCGCCACCTGACTGCAACACTTAACTGCATCACTTGACTGCATCGCCACTTGACTGCATCACCTGACTGCATCGCCACTTGACTGCATCGCCACCTGACTGCAACACTTGACTCCATCACTTGACTGCATCGCCACTTGACTGCATCGCCACCTGACTGCAACACTTAACTGCATCACTTGACTGCATCGCCACCTGACTGCATCGCCACTTGACTGTATCGCCACCTGACTGCATCGCCACTTGACTGTATCACCACCTGACTGCATCACTTGACTGCATCGCCACCTGACTGCATCGCCACCTGACTGCATCACTTGACTGCATCGCCACTTGACTGCATCGCCACTTGACTGCATCACTTAACTGCATCACTTGACTGCATCGCCACCTGACTGCATCGCCACTTGACTGCATCGCCACCTGACTGCATCACCTGACTGCATCACCTGACTGCATCGCCACCTGAATGCATCGCCACTTGACTGCATCACCACTTGACTGCATCACCACCTGACTGCATCACCTGACTGCATCGCCACTTGACTGCATCACCACTTGACTGCATCACCACCTGACTGCATCACTTGACTGCATCACCACTTGACTGCATCACTTGACTGCATCGCCACTTGACTGCATCACCACTTGACTGCATCACCACCTGACTGCATCACCTGACTGCATCGCCACCTGAATGCATCACCACTTGACTGCATCACCACCTGACTGCATCACCTGACTGCATCGCCACCTGACTGCATCACCTGACTGCATCACCTGACTGCATCGCCACCTGACTGCATCACCTGACTGCATCGCCACCTGAATGCATCGCCACTTGACTGCATCACCTGACTGCATCGCCACTTGACTGCATCACCACCTGACTGCATCACCACTTGACTGCATCACCACCTGACTACATCACTTGACTGCATCACTTGACTGCATCGCCACCTGACTGCATCGCCACCTGACTGCAACACTTGACGCATCACTTGACTGCATCGCCACCTGACTGCATCGCCACTTGACTGCATCACTTGACTGCATCGCCACTTGACTGCATCGCCACTTGACTGCATCGCCACCTGACTGCATCGCCACCTGACTGCATCGCCACCTGACTGCATCGCCCCTGACTGCATCGCCACCTGACTGCATCGCCACTTGACTGCATCGCCACTTGACTGCATCATCACCTGACTGCATCACCTGACTGCATCGCCACCTGACTGCATCGCCACTTGACTGCATCACCTGACTGCATCGCCACCTGACTGCATCGCCACTTGACTGCATCGCCACTTGACTGCATCACCTGATTGCATCGCCACCTGACTGCATCACTTGACTGCATCGCCACTTGACTGCATCGCCACCTGACTGCATCACTTGACTGCATCGCCACCTGACTGCATTGCCTGTGTGCTGATTGGTTGACAGGAGTTTGGGCGGGGCTCCGGGGCCAACTACAGACGTCACGTTCAGAAACTGAACGCCATGAGAGGAGCCGAGATGGAGGAACAGGAGCATGAAGCCTGGTCGCTATGGTAATCAACCTGTCCCATCATACATCCCACCTGCTGTCCAGGTGTCTTTTCCAGATACAGTAGATCAAATAACCCAAATTACGCATTAGTCTCAGGGGGCTTCACAGACTGTACAGCATCTCCCTCTGACTTTTGACCTCTGACCCTTGCAGCACACGGCGAAACTCCATACTAACGTGCTGCTGTGGATCTTACACATCTAAAAAATCAGTTTAAGTGTACGCTATATTTAGAATATTTTCAGCTGCTTAATGTTGTTAACAGGAAGCAAGTGGAGACAGATGGAGAGGATGAACCCGAGGAACACGACCAGGTGATCACACACACACACACACAGAGGTCTACTTCAATATTTAATGAAGGTTTAACGTAGTAAATGTACTCTGCTCTGTTCCTCTCTGACTGCCTCCAGGTGGGCAGGGCCCAGGTGAGCCGCTGGAGCAAATACCTGGACACACCTGAGGAGGCGGAGGAGGAGAATGTTTTAATGACCAGGCAGCTCCATGGCAACAGCGTGATTGACAGGTGACTGTTGCTAGAGGTGTAAAATGTCATCAAAAATATTTTGTTTTACATGAAGAGAAAACAGTGATTCAGATATAAAAAATACTCAAATTATTTTTGAAGAGATAAAAAGTTTTCTATTTAGTTTAATTATGAATGCAGGAAGCAGATTTTAAAAAGGTCTATGATGTTTAACAGAAAGAGAGGACAACGGGACACCTGAACAGGTAACATGCTGACATCACACACAACATTTATCAACCCTTACTGCAGGAACAGATGCCTTATGAGCATTCATCAATGCTAGTGCTGTTAGCTAAAGTTAGCGGACTCTGCAGTTTAATGTGGAACGTTGTAAGAAAAGTTCTAGTATGTCGTAAAAAGTTATATTATATCTGCTTAAAAATCCTTCTGACTTCTTTTTTCTGCAGTCAAACTTCAGTCCTCATACACCAGTTCTCCCAGTAAGAAGAGCATTAATCCTCCCAGTCCTAGTCCTGTCTCCAAGTGGCCTCGTTTCCTCAGTTCTGACTGTCAGGAGGAGCGGGGGAGGTCAGAGCGCGGGGCTTCCTCTCTGTCTTGTAATGACATCACGCCCCTCACCAGGCCCCGCCCCCCACTTCCTGTTTCCTCCATATTTGAGAGGACTTCAGCTTTGACAATTTATAAACTGAACAGCGTTTCTTTATACCAGAGAATACATATTGTGTAATTGAGAGTACTTGTTGTGTACTTTGTAATATTCGACTCTTGACCACATATTCAGTTCTTCATTTTTTTATTGTTGAGATTAACACAATAAAGATAAAAGGAGTATAAACAGTAATTCAATGAGACAACGTTTAGATCAAAGAGAATTTATAAACTCAGATTACAGGAAACGTGACGGCAGTATATTAATCGTCTCCTTTTGGTTTAGTATAGATGACATCATCAGGGCTGGTGTGGGCGGGGCTGTTTGGCGTACTGGATGGTGTCAAGTGCGGCGCCGATGTCGAAGTTTTTGGCCTGAAGCAGACGAGTCAACCAGCCGCCTTCATCAGTGAAGCCCATCGACAGCATGAGGGACAGAGACTCCACCAGGCGGGGGTCCGCCTCTGTGGGGGGTAATGAAGGCAAAGTATAGTGTGTAAAAAGTCATAGTATGTATTAAACCTATATAATTTTACTGCGTGAAAAAGATTGATTGGATTAAACGGAGAAGACAAGGGGGGGGGGGGGGTCTTACCTTGGGGCAGGTGAGGGTACAGAGCAGCTTCCCTCAGACCTGTTGGACCCTGCTGTCCCGACGGGGGAGCCTGGTCCTCGGGCTGGAGGGACTGCAGCTCTCCGGTGGAGGGGTCGACCTCTCGGGGGCTCAGGTGAGTCCACTCGTCATCAGAGTCTCTGCACACCTGCAGAGCACAGATTGGGTTTACTGGTTACACTGATCTGAGACTGAGACCAGCCTGATGTGAGTCAGTGCACAAAAATATTATTTATACTTACAGGAAAATATGTCACGTGAATTAGAATGTAGTACGTCAGGGGTGCCCACACTTGTTTGGCATGTGAGCTACTTTTAAAATGAGCAGGTCCAAGTGATCTACCTGTATTAAAAAATGGTGGTGGTGGGGGGGGGTGCTGGTGCGTAGTTCACTCCTCCGCTCTGTCTCTGACTAGGTGTGCGCACTCGTGTGTGGGAGCGAAACAGAGCGGAGGAGGGAATGTGAATGCGCAAGGCAAGAAAAAAAAACTTGAATTTCACAGGGTTCCGTTGGGGGAATAATAATATATTATTTTTTTTAAACAGTGTGCGATCTACCCGCACTACCCTGTCGATCGCGATCGACCTTTTGGTTAAGTAGCAGTACGTTAGTAGGGAAAACAAAATGAACTGTTTTTGATGATGAACTGACCTTTGACCCCTTGCTGCTGGCTCTGCCCCCATCACCCTTCACCAGCTCACTTTGAGGGTCAGGGGGTCCCACTCTGAGGGTCTGGGGTTACACTCTGAGGGTCAGGGGTCACACTCTGAGGGTCAGGGGTCACACTCTGAGGGTCAGGGGTCACCTTCGTTCTCTGGCCCTTGTGCTCCACGTCGATGTCCACGTCAATACCTGCGTCCACACAACATCACTTCCTGTTAACCTCCATTTCAGTCTCTAAACAGCCAATCAGAAAGCCGCTCATCACTCACCTAGTGGGCTCAACATGGCTGCAACGCCCTCGCCGATGTTCTTCAGGAAGTCCACGTTGGCCTGAGAGGCTGCAGATGGAGGTCAGAGGTCAGTTTATTGGTTATTATTAGATTATTGGTTATTATTAGATTGTCAGTTTACCAGAGGGGGCGCTGCAGTCTGCAGCAGGTTTGGAGGGTCCAGGCTGATCCTGATCCTGGTTCTGGTTCTGGTTCCACATGCAGTGTCTCATCCTCTTCATCCATTTCCCCCGAGGAAACCACTGCATACAGTTAATCAAAATATCCTGTCAGTCTCAGGGCAGGGCTGAAACAACAACACTTATCAGTCACAGCAGGGCTGAAACAACAAATAACAACAATAATAAGAAAGTGTTTACTTGAGTTTAAATTGAACAAACTCATATCTTACTTAAAGTAA